>NC_061825.1:40970454-40997954 GCF_019202785.1 Penaeus chinensis | reverse complement strand
CAGCAACCTGTTGAAGCGAAGACTATATCATAAGTAAATAATAATCTACATCTTTTTCAGTATATGCTGTGTACATTTTCAGTTCGTGTATAAATATAGGGAATGCAATTTGTACAACTGACAACTTACTTCTGTTGCAACGTCCTCCATGGAATCGACGTCCCTCCTGTAACGGCGCTTCAGATGCTTCCCAATAAGAACTCCCTTGAGCACCGCCAGGGCGCCCACGCCCAAAGCTGCCGCTGCAGAAGCGGTGACAGTGGTAGCGGCGATGGTCCCGGCTGCGGCGGTGGCTCCCAAGAGGACGAGAGACTCGGAGGAGGCCCAGAGGCCGCACAGGAGGAGAGAAACGAACACGCGAGAATTCATGATAGTGGCGGAGGCTGGAGAATAAAATCATACATTGAGTCTTAGATATGTATAAACGCATGAGTACGCGATAATTATAAAATAATAAATAATTAGTAAAGGAATGTAAAGTGCACACACACACACACACATACACACATATTTATGTATTTATATGAACATTTACGTTTCCATAAAAAGTTATCGTAAACTCATATAGAAGCGTTCTTCTATATATGTATATATACATATTTTTATTATTAAAATTTACCTGCGTGTGATTCCGAGGCTGAATGCAGTGGATTCTGAGAGCGAGTCCTATTAAGGCAGCGCATATATACCGCTCAAAGGGCCTTTCGCCACGTGAAGGACTCTTTCCCGTCTGTTGGAGATGGACAAACAAACTAATTAACAGCGGTTGATCCTGGATCTTATTAATGATATTAGGACAGAGAAATGTATCCAGTAACCATAAACAAACTTGATTTTTTTTACCAATTCATCCTCTATTTTTTTTACTCTACCTCGACCTCTCATAAATGACTTTCACAAAAATCTTTTTGAAGAACAATATGTCAAATTCAAATGATTACATCGGGACTTTATCTGGAAACCACAAACAAATGAGAACAAACAAATGGGTGGTATTAAAAATATCTTTATCTGAAATTATCATTGTTAACCAAATTCCTATCGCCACTACCGTTATCATTATCATCATTATCAATATTTTCATCATCATTATTATTACATTTCATTTAATCATCATACATTTAGCTTACCGATATACATTATCAATATTATCATCATTATAATAAGTTATTACTGCCATCAGTCTTCTTCCTTCCTCAAGATTATTACGTTAATCAATGAAGTGAAATCTTAATAACAACAGAATCGTTCGAAATTTTACGAATTGTGTGTAAAGGAACGAGGTTTGAAATCTGTGAATATCTATTAAAACAAAAGATGCTATGGATTGTGTTATTTGTAAATGTGGGTCATCTTTAGAGTTAAAGATGGAATAAGAAAATATAAGCTAAATAGAATCGTTTGTGAGGAAAACGTCAACAAAAATAACATGTTATTTAAAATATGATTCAAAATGTCATCATCATCATCTGGGATAGAAAAAATGAAAAATATATTTTTGAGGAAACGTAAAAAAAAAAAAAAAATTGTCTTTTAGGATATTATAAAGAATGTTATCTGTTTCTGCGGATCATGATTTGACACATAAATGCAATAAGATAATGAAAGTAGAAAATAATTTGTATACAAACCGTAACTAAAAAAAAAAAAAAAAAAGCCAAAGGATATCGTTAATTTATCCGTGTCGACTTAGTTTCCTTTTTCTTGTCCTGCTAACGGGATCGTCTAACGTTTTTGTGAAGAAAGGAGGGAGGGGGAGAGGCGAGGAAATAAAATGAGGGGGGGGAGGAGACAAAGGGAGGAGGGAGGTGGTAACTATAGGCAAGGGAAGGGAGAAGGAGGAGGGGGAAGGGGGCATGGGAAAAGGGGGAGAGGAAGGGGAGGTGGAGAAGGGGCAAGGAGGGAAAGGTGGGAAGGACAGGTGTGCGTGCCTGGGCCCTTGGTTTTAGGGACATTCTCGGGATGGTTCCGGGGATGCGCTTGTAACGGTGCTTGTGGCATCTGCCCATTTATTTTCGTCTCTTGTTCGTGCCTTCCCTGTTTTTATCTGTTTCTAACGGTATGGCTAAAGACAAGCAAAACACACACATACGCACATATGTGTGTTTGTGTGTGTGTGTGTGTGTGTGAGTGTGTGTGTGTGTATCTGTCTGTCTGTGTGTTTAGGCAAATGTACAGATATGTGTGTACGTGTGTAAAGAGTATGTTTATGTCTGTATAGATGCAAAGTAAAACATTTACTCTTATTTACCGCGACTGTGCACATGTCTACATCTGTATGCTGTAAGATGAAGCGACAGACAATATTCAGTAACTAGTCGATAGGATAAAATTACAAATCTTGATTATCTGAAAAAAAGAAAAAAAGAAAAACATGTGAAGTAAATTTGACGAAGGATATTACACTATAGCCTTTAAAATATTTACAGATGGCGTTTGCTGTGTTTAGTTACAGGATTATCGTTATTTTCTTATCCAGATTACCACAATTTCAAGACATTTGACAATTTTCAACGTACATATGGGTAAACAAATAGATGAAACTATATGCAAATAAGTAGATAAATATAGATATGAAATTTTACACACAACCACATCGCTTGTATGTGTGTATGTATGTATTCATCAATTCATTTAGCCGATACCCTTAGACAGAGGTCTATTAAAGAAAAAGGCCAATATATTTTTTTTATTAACAACGCAAAGTTTTCACGAAATTCTAGTCTTTGACTTCTGACTGCTAATCTCCAGTCAGTGAATCACAGTTGTGCTTCCCAACGTTTGTAAATATGTGATAGCATGTACAGTGAGTGAATGATAGTTGAAAACGAGTGTAAATGAGTGATGGGTGAGTGATGAGGTTGCATCTAGCATGAGAAGACGGTGTCGAGCATGACGAAGAGATCCTCCCTGGAAAGGACACACTTGCTGAATCAGACGCTGCACGCCTTGGGTCGTCCTTAGCGAGGGCGATGGCCTGGTCGTACTCGATGCGGGAGGACTTGAGGTTGTCGGGATTCTCGAGGGCCGTCTTGAAAATGGGCATGGCTATATATATGTGTGTGTATTTGCGCGCGTGTGTGTTTAATATATATAAATACGCACACATATATAAGTACATATTACATCATCATATTATGGATAGTTCATCTAGCTAAGCAACCATTTACATGGACGTAGAAGAACATGCATTCCAAGTCGCAGGATGACGAAAGATGATACTCACTCGCAACACACGCACACACATATGTATGTACATATGTACAGATATAAAATATGGTCTTTGTGTTTTGTTCTCAAAATTACCCAGAATTACAGTGAAGACCAGGTTTGGTGTCATCCCAGCCTAACAAAAGGTAACTTCTTTTAACAGAGAGCATAATTTCGAATTGTAAGTAAACAATCGATTTACAGTAGATGACTCTGGTAATCTGCTAACTGACAGTCGCCATGAGTGCTTTATATGCATTAGTATCAAGGCATGCGAGTAGTAGTTCACAAAACTATGGCCCTGTAAGTGGCTACATTTTTTCTGATGGGATTGCTCTCTAACTTATGCCCAAGCTATTGGGCTGACTGTTCTTGCTGCGATATTAATTGCACTCTCTCCGCCTTTCTATCAGTCTTTCTTTCTCGTATATATATGTGTGTATGTGTGAAGATTGTATACATACACATATCTATAATATATATATACACATATATACATATTCGTGTGTTTTCCTGTATTTCCCTTCGTTGTTCTACTTGCAATTTGTTCATCATGAATTCCACACACATATGTATGTACATATATACATATAAATATATATATATATATATATATATATATATATTTATATACATATATGTATGTATTTATGTATATGCATATATATATTGTACTTTTATACATATAATATATACATATATATAAATAGAATATATTTATATTTTATTTATATATACACACACTTATGTTAGATTGTGCGTGCGTGCACAACATTATATATACATATATATGTATATATACACATCTATATGTGTGTGTGAAGATTGTATACAAACACATATCTATACATATAATATATATATATACATTGCATATATATATATATATATATATATATATATATATATTACATACACATATGTATATGTCAGATTGTGCGTGCGTGCACACCATTATATATACATATATATGTGTGTGTATGTACACGTGTGTTTCGTTAACAACAGGGAAAGAAATATAGGTCTGAGAAGTTAGCTTTATTTAATTTGATGACAAGCAATTATGAATAGCATTATGAACATTACAGATAGTCATTGTAACTCAGATCCAGTCAGTCTGAAAACTACCTTCGGTCACAGTGTGTGCGCGTGATGTGATTGTGAGGTGCTTAGTCTAAGGTGATGCTCATGACTAGCATGAGAAGGTGGAATCCAGCATGAAGGAGAGATCCTCTCTGGAGAGGACGCACTTGTCGAAGAGGGTGCTGCAGGCCTTGGCGTCTTTCTTGGCGAACTTGGAGCCGAAGGTGATGGCCAAGTCGTAGACGCCTCGGGAGCCCTCGAGGTTTTGGTTGTTCTCGAAGGCGGTCTTGAAGGTGGACATGGCTGGCGTGAGCTGGTCAGCGGACATGGCCTCGATTTCGCACAAGAGCTTAGCCACGCAACCAGCAGAGTCCATCTTCTGTGCCACAGCAATCTGTTGGAGCGAAAAGAATATTAGCAAATCATGTTTTTTTCCCAGTTCATATGCACATAAATGTACGAGAAATTTTGTGAATGTAGTCTAAAAAAGTGTTAACTCACTTCCGTTGCAACGTCCTCTTCCATGGAATCGACGTCCCTCCTGTAACGGCGCTTCAGATGCTTCCCGATAAGAACTCCCTTGAGTACCGCAAGGGCGCCCACGCCCAAAGCTGCCGCTGCAGAAGCAGTGACAGTGGTAGCGGCGATGGTCCCGACTGCGGCGGTGGTTCCCAAGAGGAGCAAAGACTCGGAGGAGGCCCAGAAGCCGCACAGGAGGAGAGCGACGAATACGCGAGAATTCATGATGGTGGTGGAGTCTGTGAAGAGAAAAGTTGACAGTGAGGCTACGCAGAAAAGGGAAATCGTTTAGAAGTGGATGGCATAAGAACTATTCCAGAAAGTACCAGAAGCGGAGCTGTTTGTCCCTTACCTGCTTGTATTCCGGAGCAGGAAGAGGACGAGTATGATGGCGGTTCCTGGCAGGGCGCGATATTTATACCGAGTGGACGGAGGCAGGGGGGGGGGGGGTGAAGGACCTATCCTGGCTGAGTGGGAAAGAGAACGTATCCTCTAATGCAGGTAAGGGCTATTGCTGGTAAACTGGTATAATATTTCAGTCCTTATGTACGACTTCCTGAACGTACAGGTATGCGTTTGTTTGCTTTTCTAAATGCGTCAAACAGGAAATGGGTTGCATTTTGTGTTTATCAGTGTATTTATCCATATGTGATATATATATTATATATATAATTATATATATAAGGTTGTGTGTGTAAATATATAGCTTGTGATTATATATATACACACATTCCCACACATACATATATGTATATATATATATGTATATATATTGTACTTATATACATATAATATATATATAAATACAATATATATATATATATATTATATTTGTATATATACACACATATATGAATATAGATAACTGTATAGTTAAATGGCCTGATTGACAGCAAGAGATATTAATAGGTAGATACACAGACACACACCTGCACACAGATACACTGACATATATATGCGTGATTATATAAATAAATAAATAAATATATATGTATATATATACATGCTAATTTATGTATTGCAAGCAGTTATACACAAACAAAATATGAAGCCTAAAGATCATTTACCCATAGAACAGGAAGCTGATTGCAGAGAAAGTGGACTTGAATTCAATATAATTTGCGTTAAAATGACTGACTGACGCGTGCTTTCAAAATAAGATTTTCTAAATTCTTCGTCTTTATTTTATTTCCATGCCCTCTCCCGCTGCTTTTCCTTCTTTATCTCTCTATTTTTTCCCTTCTTGCCGTCACCTCAGTACACATGCAACTTTTTCTAGTTTCTTCTTTTTGCCAGTCGCAAAGTCCTTTCATTGCCGCACACGTGTGTGTACATACATACACATGTACACACACACACACACACACACACACACACACACATATATATATAAGTATATATATATATGTGTATATGTATAGAGAGATGAGTATGCCTTTGATGAGTTGAAGGTGTTGCTGTGGCTAGGCGTCAAACCAGAGTGTGAATAATAAAACACCTAAATGTGGGAGCTTTGGACATTTATTCCCAGATTTAGTAAACAATCCAGATATTAATTTCATCTGACCACATAACAATTTAGAATCCTAGAGGAGTTGACTGTACCCTAATGATATGTATAAATATATATATAGATATACACAGGAAGTTCCTCTTATACTAAATTAAGCAGGTCGTCCGAGAACATGATGCTCCCTCCTTGGCGGAATAGCCGTGACTGATGAAAAAATGGGCCCGCGCGAATCACTGACTTTGATTCGCCACGACATCCCGTGATCTGAACTGACTCGATTCACCTGATGTAAATGGTTCCATAGTATTTAACATGGCGAATCAAGAAGAATCATGCACGGGGATGATTCTTCATGATTTGAAACGAATCGATTTGCTTATAAATCCAGCCTTGGCAAGCTGTTACCCATGCAGCAGATCCCTCTCTTTGCATGACTGATGTAATCCAAGGGAAGGGCAAAGAGCTCATGCATCGTGGCATCAGTGCTGTCACGGGTGTTGCCAGAAAGAGGTCAAAGTCAGTGGCGCTCTGTCCTAGGAACACAAGCTCTGAATTTTACCTGAGGGTTTATTCACTTTGGTGTCTAGGTTGTATACTCGACTACGAGTGCCCAACACCAAAGCAACATGGTGCTCGCACATAACAGGCTTAAATAAGCAAAATAGAGAACAGAAATGTGCAAAACAAGCACAAAAAACGCTTAAAATCGGACATTGCCGCCACATTTGAAAGTCTACGGACCGACGCGCCAATTTTCGAAAAACTCTACGGGAACCAAAGCAAAAAATCTACGGGATTTCATATGATCCAGATCCCCTGTGGTAATCGTATAATGCGTCCTAACCAATAAACCAACCTAACCTAACCCTGTGGGATCTATACACTACGATCTATATATTCCCTAGCCAGGGGGCTCTGCCCCCTGGACCCCCGTAGTATTAAATGCGCCTAGTCAGGGGGCTTCGCCCCCTGGACCCCCATGGTGATATGTACGCCTAGCCAGGGGGCTACGCCCCCTGGACCCCCTTAGTAGTATATACGCCTAGCCCCAGGGTTAAACCACAAACCTTTATAAAGCGAGAGATCGAACTTTTCAGCGCTTCCGTCTGTCAGAATTGTTTGGTTTCTAATCACTTTTTTCGGCATTTGGGGCACTTGTTGGGCTCAAATATCAGGCTTTGATTGAGAATAATGTCCATTTGTCCTGTATATCCACCAAAAGACTTTAAAAATGACACGGAGTCGACGCAGCACTTAAAACGAAACATTTCTCACCGGTGTTTTTCACTGAATGGCCGCCGGGACGACCTGTCAAATCTCCCGGTGAACACACGCATGCGCACAAGGTTATTGTTCAGAATAGCGTAAATAACTCCCAAAAGACGTAAAAGAAGTATAATAAAACTAGAATAATGCATTACATACATGAATTCGGGAAAACAGACGCTAGTAATGACAAAATAAGCCTTCTCACAAGCGCGTAGCAATACATGGACTACTTGATGGATCGCAGTAATGAGTTACGCGTCACATTTGTTATGATCCTCGCAAGGTAAACATGGAAGGGGACTTAGAAAATGAAGGGGCCATCTTCTGTCTTCTCTGTCCTGTATCTCCCTTATTTTAGATATCCGAACCTATCACAGACTTCTGCGTCTGTGATGGCAGTGTCGATCCCATTTTTGTCATTACTTTAGTAAATTCAAAGGATAACGAGTGTCAGTTGCCATTAATATACCTTAGCCTCGCCTGGAGTAAAGTGAGATGCCATGGGTCTCTCCTGACAGTGGCAGAGAATGTTCCAACACCAACTTATGAATCATGACTTCATGGCGCAGATGCATGATCACTCGGGAGCGACGGATATCAATAATGATTTTTATTACTCACACACACACACACACACACACACACATATATATATATATGAACATGTTCATGATATAGTTTATTGGTAACTATATACATAATCACAGTAAGAGTGATAATTGAAAACAAGTTTAAGAGTAAGGGTCGAATAAAGAAACTTTTACTTTTGCAAGCACAGAAACAGTTTTTAGATCCAATCAGTCATATGTTGCTCGAAATTCTAATCTGACTCTTGACAGCCAGTCTCTACACAAGGAAAGGGAATCACAATTGTACTTTCTAATACTTTTGGATGTTTAATAGAATGTACAATGGTTGATTGTTCAATATGAGAAAGAGAATAGGATAATAAATGCTTGTCTAAAATAAGTGATGGGTGAGTGATGAGGTTGCATCTAGCATGAAAAGACGGTGTCGAGCATGATGAGGAGATCCTCCTTGGAAAAAACGCACTTGCTGAATCGGACGCTGCACGCCTTGGGGTCGTCCTAGGCGAGGGCGATGGCCTAACACACGCACTCGTTCGCACACACGCACACACACACACACAGACAAACATACACACATGCATATATACACACATATATGTATACATATATATACACATAGATACACATATATGCAAACATGCACACGTATATACATATATACGTGCATGTATATATTATTATCTATCTATCAATATGTATATGTATATATATGTATGTATCTATCTATATATATGTGTATGCGTGTAGATTTGCATTTATGTTTATACACACCACACACACACACACACACACATGTATATCCGTTAAAAATAAAATAAAATGTATATGTATACACACATACACACACGCAAACATACACATACACACGCACGCGCACGTATTCATACAAATATGTATATGTAATAAGAATTATATGTGAGTGTATGTGTGTATATGAGTGTGTGAACATGCACGTGTGTATATATCTATGTCTATCTCTATATAAATAAATAAATATATATATATATATATATATATATATATATATATATATACATGCATCAACGATAACTGATGCTACATGTTTTGTTATTACTTATTTGAAGAAAACAAAAGATCAAATGGCTTAAGTAGTTTCCAAAAGTAAATACTTAAACACTCGGTTATTCATATTCTTCATCACACTCTTTGTTACAAGCAGCCTAGAGTTTTCGTCTCATTCATAAAAATGACTACGTACGCTATGTTTACGTGGAAGAGGTTGCCAGATGTATAAAAGTGGGATCTAGCAAGTACTGAAATATAATTCCATGTCTACCTGTTTTTTCCATCTTCAAAGCTTTCCCCAAAGCTAATCAACGTTATACTTTGCTATAGTATTCCTGCAATTGTGTCTATTATCTCACTTTTGGCTCTCATGGTTTGCTTAGGTTAACTGTCTCAGCAACTTAATCACCTATTGCCTCCATGAATAATATTGGCAAGGGGATTTGCCAATTCATAGAATTGGTGCCTCCGTGATGCAATCTGAAGTTCTTTGCGAGATGGAAAAGATGACAATACTCGGGTTAAGTTGCTGATAAAAAGAACACACATACATATATATTTATATATATACGAACATGTATGTATAGATAAATAGGTATATGAATTGAAACAATTACATAATGTATCACCACTTCTAGGCGTATTTAACAAATAATTGGAAAATGAATATCATTTCTGGGAGGAATGTAATTTATTTCATTTGATGGTAAGTATTGTTGAATAGCGTTAACGAACACTGCAGATATTCACTGTAACTCTGAGGTCCATTCAGTGACGGTCTGAAAGCTACCTTCGGTCACAGTATGGCCGGACCATATTTAGAAGGCCCGGGCGAAGCTAGAACTTCGCAAATCATAAAGAAGAAGGTCACAGTGACGAGTCCGATCCACTCAGTCTGCATGCGTGTGCGCGTGATGATATGATTGTGAGTCGCTTAGTCTAAGAGGATGATGATCATGGCTAGCACGAGAAGGTGGAATCCAGCATGAAGGTGAGATCCTCTCTAGAGAGGACGCACTTGTCGAAGAGGGTGCTGCAGGCCTTGGCGTCTTTCTTGGCGAACTTGGAGCCAAAGGTGATGGCCAGGTCGTAGACGCCTCGGAAGCCCTCGAGGTTTTGGTTGTTCTCGAAGGCGGACTTGATGGTGGACATGGCTGGCGTGAGCTGGTCAGCGGACATGGACTCGATTTCGCACAAGAGCTTAGCCACGCAACCAGCTGAGTCCATCTTCTGTGCAACAGCAATCTGTTGGAGCGAAAAGAATATTAGTAAAAACTAAATTTCCTTTGTCCTTTACCATATGCATAACTACACGAGGAAATATGTTAATGCAGTTTATATAAGCATTAACTTACTTCTGTTGCAACGTCCTCTTCCATGGAATCGACGTCCCTCCTGTAACGGCGCTTCAGATGCTTCCCGATAAGAACTCCCTTGAGCACCGCCAGGTCGCCCACGCCCAAAGCTGCCGCTGCAGAAGCGGTGACAGTGGTAGCGGCGACGGTCCCGACTGCGGCGGTGGTTCCCAAGAGGAGCAGAGACTCGGAGGAGGCCCAGAGGCCGCACAGGAGGAGAGCGACGAATACGTGAGAATTCATGATGGTGGCGGAGTCTGTGAGGTGAAAAAGAAAAACTTCAGAAGTGGAAGACCTAAGAAATATTCCAGAAAATATCGGAGAAAACTATTTCAGGAGTACCAGAAAAGAGGATCTGTTTGTCCCTTACCAGCTTGTGTTCCGGAGCAGGAAAAGGACGAGTATGATAGCGATTCCTGGCAGAGCGCGATATTTAGACCTATACTGGCTGAGTGGGAAAGCGAACGTATCCTAGAATGCAGGTAAGGTCTGTTGGCGTTAAATTTTTATAGTATTTCAGTCCCTATTCGCGGGCTTCCTGAACGCACAAAGGTGCTTGTGTTTACTTTTCTGATTGTCAGAAATAATTGAATGCGTATTTTTAAATCCACACACATACAGATTATGCATACATTTACATACATATATGTGTGTAAGTACACACACGCATACAGACACATATATACATATATATGTATATATATGTTTATATACACACATATATATGTATATATGTTTATATATACATATATGTATATATATATACATATATGTATGAATGTATGTATATGTATACATGTATGTATATATGTATTTATAGATATACATATACAAATCTATAAAGACTTCTTTGTGTATGTATATATATGTATTTGTATATACATATCCATAATTATCTATATCACACATGTTTATATATATATACGTGTGTATATAGAAATATAGATATGCATATACATGCATATATATATTTATATAATATATATATATATATTTATCTATATATATATATTTATCTATATATACAGAAGTGTATATATGCTGTATACTGTATATGCATATCTATAAATACATACATACATATATGTATGTATGTATATATATACATACATACATTATATATAATAAATGTACGTATATGTAGATATAGATATGTAAATACATATACATATATATACATATGAATGAATCTGTATATGTATATCTAAATACATACATACATACATATATGTATATATACTTATAATGCATAATGCGTATATTGATATGCGCATTATCTATCTATCTATCTGTATATATTTTAATATGTGTAAGTATAAACAGGCATATGTACATAAAAGTATGTATATGTATACTTTTCTGAACGTGCTTTTCAAGAGGAAATTATGAAATTTGTATGCATCTACTTGGAAGTTCTGATCGACTTGCTTCAGCCAAGAGATCCGTTGCCTTCCCCTTAGTCTGCTCCAGCCTGGGTCAACCCTCTCGGGGATGACCCTATGAGCCGGATCTTCCTCAGGAAAACGAGCCACATGCTCATATAGCTGAAGTTGGCGCTCTCGTATCAGAGGTCTTGAATCACATGGTCCCTCCAGGTATACCCCATGATTCTGCGAAGACACTTAGTACCAAAGGAGTCAAGATGAGCCTTCAGAGCACTGTTCAGTGTCCAGGTCTCACACCCATAGAGTAAGACCGGGATCACCAGTGCTCTGAAGAGCCTGATCTTAATTCTCCTAGTCAAATACCGACAGCGCCAAATATTCCTATTGAGTGAGTCCATAACGCCGTAGGCCAGTCCGAGTCATCGAGTGACTTCCCGGCTGGAACCTCCGTCGCTCTGCACTGCACTACCAAGATAAGTGAAACTATCAAAGACCTCAATGTTCTCGCCACAGGCAAACACAGACTGAACATCGACATCCAGAAAGTCCCCAAATTCCTGAACCTTGGTCTTGGTCCAGTTGATTGCGAGTCCCAATGGATTCGCCTCCTCATGCAGCGCCTCGAGAGCTACTTCCAGGACCTCCAATGTCTCTGCTAGTATCACTGCATCATCGACAAAGTCAAGGTCTGTGACCTTGAAATTACCAATTGATGCTCCACAGGAACTACAGTTCACGGCACGGCCAAGTATCCAGTCCATACAGGTATTGAAAAAGGTCTGTCTCACCCCGACAGACACCGGGAAAAAGGCAGAGATGCCCTCCTCACACTTGACAACACTCTCGGTATCTGTATACAGGCCAGACAGCAAACCAATAATCCCATGGAGACCCAGTAAGGTCCAGAGACTCTCCCGGTGCACTGAGTCGAAAGCCCTCTTGAGATCAACATAAGTTGCAAGCATACCTTGTTGAAACTCAAGTCGGCGTTCCACAAGGACACGAAGTGCTAAGACGCGGTCTATAGTTGACTTCTTGGGTGTAAAACCAGACTGCTCAGGTCTCTGTGATCGTAATAGGTGGTAGCGCACTCGTGCCAAAAGCAGATGAGCGAGGACCTTGCCTGGTATGCTGAGCAATGTAATACCTCTGTAGTTGCCACAGTCCTTTTGGTCCCCTTTCCCTTTCCAGATAGGGATGACCAAGCCCCTTTTCCAGTCAGGAGGAATGGTACCAGTCTCCCAAACGGCAGACAGGACTGCATGCAAACCACAGATCATAGCCTCTCCACCCGTCTTCAACAACTCCGCAGCAATCCCACAGACACCTGCAGCCTTTCCACTCTTCAGCCTAAAGGCCTACCTTCTCACCTCTTCTATGGAGGGTGGTTCCTCACTGATTGGTGGAATAGCCACTAGTGGCTGTGTGCCAGCCAACGGGAGTTGTGAAGATGGGGGATCTACCCTATACAGTTGCTAAAAAGTACTCAACCCAGCGGGCTCTATACTCACCTGGCTCTGACACAATGCGACCACCCTCTGCCCTCACGGAGCCCAATTGAGAGATGGACTTTGACCGGAGTTCCCTCAGGGCTCTGAAAGCAGGTCGAAGGTCATTTTTGGCAAAATGACCTTCCAACTCTTCCATAATGCCCCTAACGTACCTCTCTTGGTCCATTCTCAAAGAGGCCCTAGCAGAGCGAGACAGTTCCCTGTGCAAGACATGGTTCCCATCCAGTCTGGCAGCATGACTCATCTCTATAGTGTTCAGTGTCTCGTCCGAGACTACAAGCCTCCTTCGCCGAGGTCGGACCCCAAGGCACTCCTCGGCAGCTGACAGAGTCTCCTGCTTAAAGGTATCCCACAGTCCTGTAGAGTGCCAAGCACTTCAAACCGATTTGAGACTGCCATTGCATACTCCTGAGCCACCTCCTCACTCTTGAGCTTCTCGAGATGGAACACCTGCTGGTGAGATCTCGGTATGCGTCTAGATCTGAGGCGGAGCCTTAGTGTTGCAACAACAAGTCTGTGGTCGGTAGCAAAGAACTCAGCACTCCTAAAAACTCTCAATGCCAGTATTGGAGTATCAAGACCAGCGTTGTAGATCTTGTCTCTGGTACCACGAGCCCGCAATTCTCAGTCTTCTAGATCTTGTGAAGTCTAAAAGGTACAAGCTATTGGTGTTCCTAGTACCAGAGCCATAGGGACCGATGCATAGCTCGTATCCTTCCCTGTCAGTGCCAGTGACTGCATTGAAGTCCTCCAAGACCATGAGGGTCTGACCCCGGGAACATTGAGCCACTATAGAGTCAAGTTTGGTGTAGAACTGCCACTAGAGATATGAAGCCCAAAGTGTGCTTCATTCTCACAAGCAGAATGCGCTCGTCAACAGGGGTAACCTTCTTGACTGAGGAACGGAAGCGGTCAGATACAGCCACCGTGACTCCCCTAAGGCGCGCACCATTGCTACAGCCAGATCAGTAGTAGGTAGTACCCCCACTACTGGTCTCACCAGGCCGTCGCACCTCAGAAAGAGCAGCGATGGCAATCCCCAGCCTCCCCAGCTCCCCCGACAACAAAGGCAGTCGATCATCCTCCGAGAGACTGGGGATGTTCCAGGCCGCTACACGGCACGCTCGCCGCAGATTGACCGCATTTGCGGGCCTCCGGCCGGGCGACGCCTCGGCACAACCAGACATGCCTCCCAAGGAGGAAGAGTGGGGGCCGGGGGTGCCATCCCCCCACCACGTAACCTCAGGGTGCAGGATTCCCTGGGAGGGCTCTGCCCTGCACCCATCATACATATATATGAATATGTATATATACACTGTATATATATGTATATATATGAATATATGCATATGTATAAAGACTTCTGTTTCATTTATCAGCAAAGGCATTTTTCTATTTAACTATTTTTTTGAATTGGTTAGCCACAGTTATGCTAGTCTTACGTCAGCGTTCTATGAATTCGTAGAAGCATTTCCAAGGAGTCGTGCGAATCCGACGTGTGCTGAACAATTCGCATTTTGTGATGAATTAGGCTGGCCACACCGGAAGTCAACTCTATTTATAATACATTGCTTAGGCGTGCGATGAAAACATTATAGCAAGAAATGCGTGTTTGTTTTGATTTATTACTTGATATGATGTAATGTAAATTATCCTGAATATCTCAGTAGATTCGTGAGAGTATTCTGAGGCAAATTATTTTTATTTTTCGTTTAATGTTTAAATGTTTAAATGGTGTTCGCCTACTTCATGTTTTTTTACGACTTTATTTTATCTTATATTGTTTATATATTCTTCCGTATTTATATATTTTTTCTACTTTAAATTATGAAAATTTTGATCACCAAATTCATTGGTCTAAATTTGTAAGGATTCAAATTTATATGCAAATTTCCCTTCATACACGCACGTGTGTGTATATAGACATGTGTGTATTTATATATATATATATATATATGTAAATATGACCTCAATCTTTACACACACACACATATATATATATATATATATATATATATATATATATATATCTGCATATATGTATTTGCATACATATGTATGTATATGTATTTATAGGCACATATATGTATATATATGCATATATATATGTATATATATATATATATATATATATATATATACTGTACATGTATGCATATTTATAGATACACATATATACATATATACTGTATGCATGTATATATTTTACATTTACCCTAAATATATGTGTGTCTGCACATGCTTTATAGAAGAGTGCATATTGAAAAAGGTTTATAAAAAAGTCTCGAAAAGGATCAATGTCAGTCTTTATTGCAAGCACAGAAGCAGGTTCTCAGATCCAATCACTTTGCACGAGATACCAGTCTTTGACTCTTAATAGATCTGCTCAGGAAAAGTGAATCAATTATACTTCCTAATGGATTTGTGTGTGTAAATTAGAATGCGATATGTCTGAATGATTGTTCAAGATGAGAAAGAGAATTTCAAGTAAATTCTACCTTAGTGGAAATTCCTGTATAAAATGAGTGATGGGTGAGTGATGAGGTTGCATCTAGCAACCTCAAAATATATGGGATTAGGGAATCCATGAATTACGTGAATATCATGTGTTTGTGAGAAGTACGATTTAGAAATATAATTTGTCCATCTGATGTTAAAGAAACTTCCTCTTAAAATCGTCATTACAAACCTCAATTTCGTCCTCGATTTCCATGGAATCGACGTCCCTCCTGTAACGGCGCTTCAGATGCTTCCCGATAAGAACTCCCTTGAGCACCGCAAGGGCGCCCACGCCCAAAGCTGCCGCTGCAGAAGCGGTGACAGTGGTAGCGGCGATGGTCCCAGCTGCAGCGGTGGCTCCCAAGAGGACGATAGACTCGGAGGAGGCCCAGAGGCCGCACAGGAGGAGAGCGACGAATACGCGAGAATTCATGATGCAAGCTAAAGGGAGAAATCGGTAAAAATGTAAATCGCAGTACTTTTTTCTCTCGATAACATGTTCATCATTATTGTTTTTTCACATCTAACTTTATATGTCCTATTCTTATTACGGCGATGGTTCCGGCTGCGGCGGTGGTTCCCAAGAGGACGAGAGACTCGGAGGAGGCCCAGAGGCCGCACAGGAGGAGAGCGACGAAAATGCGAGAGTTCATGTTGTATTGTGGTTGAAGCTGAAGGAAGAATTCAGTCGTTAAAAACTTACACAAGAAAATTTGCGGGATGCATTATTTTCTGTTGATAAAATGTTATTAAGAATTCTTACAAATCTGTTATCGTTATTTAGATATCACCATCGACACTAATAGCGCTAACAGTGATATTTTTAAAAAGTGCTCCATGGGTCCCGCCCCCGTACCTGCTTGCGGTTTCGGCGAGGGCGCACAGGATTCTGGCGGCGACCCCAGCGCCCCGCCCCGTTTATATGGCTCTGGGAAGGACCCGTAAAAGGTGAAGGACTTCGTTCCTATCTGATGGAGGGAATCGTACAATTTTCCCCAAATGTATCGGGTGGTCACTCAATGTTTTCCTGGATGTGTGAATGAGTACCACATTATGCGCCAAATAAGACGCTACGGAAAACAATTTAAATTTTTTAAAGTAAAATTTCTTGTAGAAACGTGGCCCAAAACTTTCGGCTTCTACAATATATAATTTCTGCAGCACATCAGTTCTCATATGCAGTTTCAGATCTGTTGGAAATTATGAACAAAAAAGAAAGAAAAATAGATCTGAGCAAGTCAATTTCATTGAGGCAAAATACTTGCTTACAAGGCATTCTTTCACTCCCGAAAAGCATAGATGAACTTTCGGCATTCACTGACCATGTCCAATAGGATCTGGGTTGCAGGAAATTTCTGGGCGATTTTCAAGGTAAAAATACGCATCTCATGTGACAGAAAATAACGTATGTGTAAAACGATGGTCATACAATGCATAAACAAACATACATACTCACACATACACACACACACACACACACACACACAGATATATATATATATATATATATATATATATATATATATATATATATATGCATATATACACACACACAAAAAAAAAAAAAAAAAAAATATATATATATATATGCATATATATATATATACATACATATACAGATATATTACTATATACACACACACACACATGTGTGTGTGTATATATATATATGCATATATATACACACATACACACATATGTATATATATAAACACACATATTTACATATATAAATATATATATATATATACATATATACATATACATACACATAAAAACACATATACACACACACACACCTATATATGTATATATATATGTGTGTATGTATGTATGTATATAGATGTATAATATATTCAGTAATGACGCAGTGGTGACGTTTTCTATATGCATTATAATAATGATATCAATAGTTATAATCATAATTATAATGATAGTGATAATGATAAAGATAGTGATAATAATAACTGCAATGATAGTGATAGTAATGATAATAATAAGAATGATGATAATAATCCTAACTATAATGTCAGTAAAGAATAAAAATTATAATAATGATGATTATAATGATAATCATAATGATAATGTATATATTAATAATGTTCATAATACTAATAGTCTTAAAACTATTAGTAATGTTAATGTTAATAATGTTAACATTAATAATGATAATGGCAATTATGATTATAATGGCAATAATGATATCAAAGATAATGGAGTGGTGACCAACTCGCGACAAGCTTCGGCTCATCGTAGGACCTGACCATTGCGTTTGGCGACTTAGGTCCCCGCCGATTACCGCCAATCACCGCTTAGCTCTCCGGACCTGATCAGCGAGTAAACATCGTGCCTGGCCCATTTAAGCCGCGGAATCAAGGAGTAACGCACACTCATCGGCTGGACTCTGACCACAACACACCCGCTTTCATAAAGAATAAATGTGACTACCGTGTGTTTACCTTAAACCACAATGGTGATACTGATGGAAACTGCTTTAAACCATCATTTTTGTTCTCGTGTCTCTCTCCCTAGAGTGATTATAGCATGGTATATCCTAAAAAAAATATCTCCCTATACATATGTACACATGCATGTGTATTTGCCTAACTGCCTCTACCTGTCTACTTTGCATAGGATGTGTATTCCGTCCACTTACAGATTCCCCCAAAGGTTAGACACGCTTTACTTTATTACAGTACTCATCCATAGGATTTGCAGTTGTGTGCCTATTCTCTCTCATTTGGCCCTCATGATCTGCATAGGTTAGCATTCTCAACAACCTAACTAATCGCCTGTTATTGTCGCCATGAGAAAAAATAAAATGGGGATTTGCGAATTTATGAAACAGATGTCTCCGTGATGCAATCTGGGAGAAAAAAAAAGAACAATGCTAGGGTTCAGTAGGAAACAAGAAGGGGCATCCAGTCAGTCAGGCAAGGGTGGCAAAATCAATTCAAGGTCCTGCAAAGGTACCTCGTCATCACAGATATCGTCCCCTGGGTTATGAACTGTGTAACAATCTCAGATAATTGATAGAGATGTTCTATATGTACACACACACACACACATATATACGTTTATATATATGTAAACATGTTTATATAAGTACATAGATGGATATAGTTATATATTCCATCATCACTTATAGGTGACTTAACGAAGGATTGCAATATAAATATAATTTCTCGGAGAAAAATGATTTATTTAATTTGACGAATATAATAACGAACACTGCAGATATTCGCTGTGACTCTCAGGTCCATTCAGTGATGGTCTGAAAGCTACCTTCGGTCACAGTGACGACTCCGATCCACTCAGTCTTCCTGCGTGTGTGCGTGATGATCATGATTATGAAGCGCTTATTCTAAGGTGATACTCATGTTTAGCATGAGAAAGTGGAATCCAGCATGAAGGAGAGATCCTCTCTGGAGAGGACGCACTTGTCGAAGAGGGCGCTGCAGGCCTTGGCGTCTTTCTTGGCGAACTTGGAGCCGAAGGTGATGGCCAGGTCATAGACGCCTCGGGAGCCCTCGAAGTTTTGGTTGTTCTCGAAGGCGGTCTTGAAGGTGGACATGGCTGGCGTGAGCTGGTCAGCGGACATGGACTCGATTTCGCACAGGAGCTTAGCCACGCAACCAGCTGAGTCCATCTTCTGTGCCACAGCAATCTGTTGCAGCGAAAAGAATATCATTAGTAAAAAACAGAATTCCTTTATGCCTTTCATTTCACATATACCTAAATGCACAAGTAAATTTTGTGAACGTAGTTATATAAGCGTCAACTTACTTCTGTTGCAACATCCTCCATGGAATCGACGTCCCTCCTGTAACGGCGTTTCAGATGCTTCCCGATAAGAACTCCCTTGAGCACCGCCAGAGCGCCCACGCCCAAAGCTGCCGCTGCAGAAGCGGTGACAGTGGTAGCGGCGATGGTTCCGGCTGCGGCGGTGGCTCCCAAGAGGACAAAAGACTCGGAGGAGGCCCAGAGACCGCACAGGAGAAGACCGACGAACACGCGATAATTCATGATGATGGCGGAGTCTGTGAAGATAGAAGTTGACAGTGAGGCTTCACAGAAAAATGGAAATCCTTTGTGAAATCCTGGATGACATGAAAACCATTCCAGAGAATACCAGAAAAGCGGAAGTGTTTGTCCCTTACCTGCTTGTGTTCCGGAGCGGGAAGAGGACGAGTGTGATGGCAGTTCCTGGCAGAGCGCGATATTTATACCGAGTGGACGGAAGTAGGGCAGGTGAAGGACCCAATCCTAACTGAGAGTGGAAGAGAACGTATACTGGGATGTAGGTAAGGCCTATTGGCTGTAAATTAGTAGAGTATTTAAATCCTTATGTACGGGCTTCCTGAACGCACAAATGTGCTTGTATTTACATTCCTGAACGTTCGATACAAGAAGTTGCTTTATGTGTATTTGCATGCGTATTTTTAAATCCACACGCGTGAGTATATATATTATATATGTGTGTGTGCTTGCGTATGCATCTATTTATACGTACATAGTTATAAATGCATATGTATATATATGTATGCATGTATACATATATACACATATATACATACACACATTAACATATTTGTAAACACATGTGTATGTATATGTATATATGTATATGTGCATATACATATTTATATATCTATACATACATGTATATATATAAATAAATATATCTATATACAAATATATGTGTGTATACATATATATGAACATGTGTATATATACAGAAAAGTAAATGTAATTATATATTTCTGAAAGTAATTTTCAAGACTAAATAAAGTTTGTATGCATCTACTAGTGTATCTTTATTGATATGCGAACTATATATATGTATTTGTCAGGCTACCTGTCTATCTATATCTTGTATATTTTAATACATTCACACGTAAACATACACGCACACACACATATATATATTTATCTATATATACATACACACACATATACATGCACACATATATACATATATGCATGTATGCAAAGAAATAATGAAATGTTCATCTTATAATTTCGTACTTTAAGGTATGTTTATAAAGAATATTATTTATTTTATCAGCAAAGGAATTACTAAACAGTTCGTATTTTGTGATGATTTAGGCTGGTCACTGTAACTCAACTGAAGCCATAGCAGTTTGCTCGGGGGAGCGAAGAAAATATTGCAGATAGTAGCGCCAAATGAGACGCTGCATTTCAGGAGGAAACTTCTTTAATAAAGAACATTGTGGGAACGTGTTGCAAAGGATATCATTTCGGCAGTATATCAGTGTTTACATACAGTTTCAGATCTTGTTGATTATATACAAAGTCCCCACACACAAAAGAAATAAATTTCGCATTATGTATGCCATTGATTTTAAAGGATACCAAGGAAAGGAAATCAGAATAGCTGACTTCCGGCACTCGCTGACCTTTAATATTGATTATGATAATGGTAATGATAATTATAATGATAGTGATAATAAAGATAATATTGCTAATGATGACAAAAGCTACTTTCAAAGCATGTGTATATGTGTATATAAATGCGTTTTTATATATTCATATCTGTCTACCTGTCTTTACTTATCTGAATATGTTGTGTATTTCTCTCCACTGTGGGTGTCTCGAAACAAAGATATCCCAAAGGTTGTACACGTTTTGTTTTGCTATTTTATTCATTCACATATCTGCAGAAGTGCCTCTTATCTCACTTTTGGTCCTGTTGGTCAGATGAGGATAGCTTTCTCGCTCGCAAATGGGATTTGCGAATTTATGAAATAGGTGTCTTCGTGATGTAATCTGAGAGAAAGAACGGAGCAATGCTATGGTTCGGTAGAAGACAAGAAAGGCATCCAGGCGGTCAGGCAAGGATGGTAAAGGCAAATCAAGAGCCTGCAAGGGTCGTAAACGTGATATCACGGCCAAAGTCTGAGAAATGAGCTTTGTAACTAAACCAAAAAAATGATAAAGAGGTTCTTTATGTACGCATACATACGCTAGCAAAGATAAATAACATTATGAACAAATGGGACAATGCTAGGGTCTGTAGAAGACAAGAAGAAGCATCCAGTCAGTCAGGCAAGGGTGGCAAAGCTAACTCAAGGTCCTGCAAGGGTACCTCGTCAGGACAAAAAGGGCCAACGTGATACCATGGCCAAAACTACCCGTCCCCTGGGAAATGAGCTGTGTAACAATCTCATAGTATTGCTAGGGATGTTCTGTATGTGCACACACATACATGCATAAATATAAAATGTATATAGATAGATAGGTAGGTAAATAGAAATAGTTGTATAGTGCTTCACCACTTACAGGCGTATATAACGAAGGATCGGAAAATAAATATAATTTCCCTGAGAAATATGATTTATTTCATTTGATGGCAAGCAAATAGGATTAACATTATGAACAATGCAGATATTCACTGTAACTCTCAGTTTCACTCAGCCTGCCTACGTGTGCGCGTGATGATATGATTATGAGGTGCTTAGTTTAAGGTGATGCTCATGACTGGCATGTGAAGGTGGAATCCAGCATGAAGGAGAGATCCTCTCTTGAGACGACGCACTTGTCGAAGAGGGTGCTGCAGGCCTTGACGTCTTTCTTGGCGAACTTAGAGCCAAAGGTGATGGCCAAGTCGTAGACGCCTCGGGAGCCCTCGAGGTTTTGGTTGTTCTCGAAGGCGGTCTTGAAGGTGGACATGGCTGGCGTAAGCTGGTCAGCGGACATGGCCTCGATTTCGCACAAGAGCTTAGCCACACAACCAGCAGAGTCCATCTTCTGTGCCACAGCAATCTGTTGCAGAGAAAATAATATCATCATTAGTAAAAACCAGAATTCCTTTATGCCTTTCATTTCATATATACCTAAATGCACAAGTAAATGTTGTGAATGTAGTTTTTATAAGCGTCAACTTCTGTTGCAACGTCCTCCATGGAATCGACGTCCCTCCTGTAAAGGCGCTTCAGATTCTTGGCTGTATAGTATTTAAATCCTTATGCACGAATGTGCTATTGTTTACTTCCATGAATATTCGTTACCATAAGTTACTTTTATGTATTTGCATGCATAATATAAATCCACACACACGTGTGTGGATATATATTTGTATGTATATATTTGCATATATTCATATATATACACATGTATATATGTGTGTTTGTGTGTCTGTATATATATACATATATATATACACACATGTGTATATATACACACATCTGTATATATATGTGTGTTTTCACAAACACACACACATATATATTATATATCGATGCCTGGGCGAAAGAATGTGAGGTGCAAGCTGTTCTCCATGTGACATGCTCCCTCTCTCCACTCATATATATGTATATATATATTTATGCATATATATGTACATATATGCATGTATATACACAGTGTGTGTATATATATACATACATACATATATATATAGATATACTTGTATATATACTTGTATATATGTATACACATATATATGTGTATTTGTATGTGTGTGCATATATATATACTTGTATATATATGCATATAAATATATATTTAAATATACATTATATATATACTTGTATATATATATACGCACACACAGACACACACATATATATGTGTATGTGTGTGTGCACAGGAATCATGAAGTAGGCCTATTCCTCGTATCATTTTATACTCTAAGCTATGTATATAAAGAACATTTCATTCATTGCAAAAAAAATTGGTCCTTTTAATGAGCTAATGTAGTTCGTTAGTCACAGTTATGCTATGTCTTGAGCGAACGTTCAATGAAAACGCTTATTTTGAATCCGCGGATGCAACACCGTGCGAATCCGACGTGTGTCGTTTAGTCTTTTTTGATATATTACTTGAAATGATATACAAATTACCCTTAATGATTATATACATTGATATAAATTGTCCTAAATATCTCAGTAGAAGCGTGAGAGTATTCCAAGAGAAAGTATTTGTTTGTTTGCTTAGTGTTTAAATGGTCTACTGTATGTTTTTTTTTTTTACGATTTCTTATTTCGTTCCTCAGTATTTCAATTTTGTATTGGGTAAATATTCTTCAGTATTTGTATATTTCTCTACTTTGAATTATGAAGATATTTGCACACCAAATTCTTATATCTAAACTTGTAAGGATTTCCACATATATCTATATATAACCTATTACTATATATATGCATATATATATATATGATTATATATTATACTATTTATATATATGTGTATATATGATATATAATATATTATATATATCCATATATATATGTACCTGCATATATATATATATATATATATATATATATATATATATATATGTATGAATATACACACACTTACGAGTACATATATATATGTATATGTCTTACATGTTTTTTTTATGTATGTGCATATATATGTATATTTATAAATAATAATTACATACATTATATATATATATATATATATATATATATATATTTATATGTACTTTTTTTATGGAATCGTAGAAAATGTTGATTATTGAAGAAAGGCTGATAAGTAAGTCGCGAAAAGGATAAATTTTAGTCTTTATTGATTTAATTATTGTTCAAGATGAAAAAGAGAATATCAAAGAGATTCCTTAAGAGAATAAATGTTTGGCTAAAATGAGTGATGGGTGAGTGATGAGGTTGCATCAGCATGAGAAGACGGTGTCGAGCATGGCGAAGAGATCCTCCCTGGAAAGGACGCACTTGCTGAATCGGACGCTGCACGCCTTGGGGTCGTCCTTGGCGAGGGCGATGGCCTGGTCGTACTCGATGCGGGAGGACTTGAGGTTGTCGGGGTTCTCGAGGGCCGTCTTGAAGGTGGACATGGATGGAGTGAGGCGGTCGGCGGGCGTTGCCTCGATCTCGCACAGCAACTTGGCGATGCAGCCGGCCGAATCCAGCTTCTGGGCGACAGCCACCTTTGGAGGACAAATTATATGGGATTAGACAATCCGTGCATTACGTAGATATCATCTGTGTTCGTGAGAAGCACGATTTAGAAATATAATTTGTCCATCTGACGTTAAAGAAACTTCCTCTTAACATCGTCAGTACAAACCTCAGCTTCTTCCTCGATTTCCATGGAATCGACGTCCCTCCTGTAACGGCGCTTCAGATGCTTCCCGATAAGAACTCCCTTGAGCACCGCAAGGGCGCCAACGCCTAAAGCTGCCGCTGCAGAAGCAGTGACAGTGGTAGCGGCGATGGTCCCGGCAGCGGCGGTGGCTCCCAAGAGGACGATAGACTCGGAGGAGGCCCAGAGGCCGCACAGGAGGAGAGCGACGAATACGCGAGAATTCATGATGCAAGCTAAAAGGAGAAATCGGTGTTTCAAAGAAAAATGTAGAGCGCAGTACTTTTTTCTCTTGATATCATTCTCATGATTGTTTTTTTTTTTCATATTTAACATTGTATATCCTATTAGCCTAATCATTATCAGCATTTATACACTTTTCAGTCTAGCACTGCTAATAAATAAACACCGATATTCGATAAAAACAAGTCAAATATCAGTATTTCTCTGTCCAGTACCTGCGTGTGTTCCTGGCGAGGGCGTGCAGGGTTCTGGTACCAATCCGAGGGCTTCAGCGCGTATTTATAGCGGCCGGAAGGACATGCAGGAGGTGAAGGACCTTTTTGCTAGCTGGCTGAAGCATCGCGCAAGTTTACCCTAACGTTTCGCCTGACCGCATAGTTCTGCTTCAACTGTGTGCATAGGCGGAAGTTCACACACACATATATAATGTATATATATGCATATAAATATATACTAATGTATATATATATATATATATATATATATATTCAAACAGAACGGTGTTACCGATGAAGCGTTTTTATTTAACAAACCAGTTAACGCTTTTTTTGACTCATGTTGCTCAACTATTATAGCGAAAGATTCGTTGATTTTCGCCGAAAGATCATTACATTGTACGATTACCTTTGTGTCGGTAGGGCTTTTCCAAAATTCGGTGCTTTATAAAGAGTCGATTTTATGACTTCATTCTGCGGAGTAAGATCCGATTCGAAAACGAAGTTAATCTTAGATGACCCCGACCCTGACCTCATTCAGGACAGTTAGGTCGAATGTACCCTGTTGCTCTGCAGTTGTGACACAACACTTCGGCCTTTCACTCGTTTCCTCTCTCGTGGGGAATGTCTTCGGCGATCTAATACTCCGATGAGCTGCTCGGAATCTGTCGGCAGTTTGAGCCATATAAAGAGAACTGTCAAATAATTGCTCTTTTAAAAATATCCTCATATCTGAAGACAAGTCGCTTAGTAATTGGTCTCTAACAAGGAAGTCACAAAGGTCATTGAAATCCTCCCTCACCTCACTATGACTTATCCAACTTCTTAGTACTGTTCCATTCTAGTAACGAGTTGAACACTCGACTCGTTGTCGTTCACTTTACTTTCCCTGGATTTCTTACGGTAAGACTCTACATCTAAGCAATAAGTATTCAGAAAATCCATCCCTGTCAAATTCGTAATTCGAGAAAACCAATTGGGGGAACTTGTTTGGGTTTTTTAAGGCTTTACCTTAACCTTTTATGATAACGCTCTGCCTCCCAATTCTGCAGTTCAGCCATCTTCTCAAAACGTACAAGATAATCATGAATATCATCTTTTCCCTCTCAGAAATAAGGCAATTTCAGATCGGGATAAACAGACTGATCCGCGTTAACGACGGAGCCTTAGCTTCCGATACCCAGTTGAAATAATTCCAACTCATGCTGGCGTCTTTTCCTCGCTTCCACCTCAAACTCCAATTTCTTAAATTCGCGTTCTCTCTGCCTTTCCTCTCTTTGTCTTTTCTTCTCTTCCCTTTCTACTTCTCTCTCTCTATATATATATTTCCTCGTGAACAACTAAACCATTGATATCTGCTGGAGAAAGTCCTGCATCTTGAGCATCGACATTGTATATTTTAATTTTAAACAAAATAATTTTTTTTCTTGATAAAGACAAAAAGACGCTTGTCAATAGAACACTAATAAACGAGTATGTTCGATAGTGATTAATTATTAAAGAAAATTACTTAGTACTCAGCTACTTACTGATCAAGTCGTTAATGGTAATGGCCAAAATACAACGCCTGATAATGAAGACAACGAACTACGACCGCCAGGCACACCAGTCATGAACTATAAGCGAATTCAGTGACTTCTCACAACATCGTAATTAGACGCACACATGAATGAATTGAACATGGCATTAAATCGACGGAATGCGTCGTTTATACCAGCGTGGATGGCAAGTGTGTGTGTATGTATGTGTATTCATTCATGGATGCGTCTAATTACGAGGTTGTGAGAAGTCACTGAATATGTATCATGTATGTTTGTATGCGTATACCAAAACGCGTTTGTATTGTGTATGCGTATGTCAGAATTAAGAAAGATCATATTTAAAGATATATGATTAATTTAATTCCATGGATTGGAAAATTGTTATTGTTACAGAACTAAAACTGTTATCATCGTATTTATACACCAACGTGCTTACATGACTGTATGTTATTATTGAATTGTATTTTGTGAA
>NC_061825.1:40935454-40965454 GCF_019202785.1 Penaeus chinensis | reverse complement strand
TGTGTGTGTGTGTGTGTGTGTGTGTGTGTGTGTGTGTGTGTGTGTGTGTGTGTGTGTGTGTGTGTGTGTGTGTGTGTGTGTGTGTGTGTGTGTGTGTGTGTGTGTGTGTGTGTGTGTGTGTGTGTGTG
Organism: Penaeus chinensis; assembly: GCF_019202785.1. NCBI lineage: Eukaryota > Metazoa > Arthropoda > Malacostraca > Decapoda > Penaeidae > Penaeus > Penaeus chinensis. Next base: position 40,965,326 of record NC_061825.1, on the reverse strand, counting down.
TGTGTGTGTGTGTGTGTGTGTGTGTGTGTGTGTGTGTGTGTGTGTGTGTGTGTGTGTGTGTGTGTGTGTGTGTGTGTGTGTGTGTGTGTGTGTGTGTGTGTGTGTGTGTGTGTGTGTGTGTGTGTGTGTGTGTGTGTGTGTGTGTGTGTGTGTGTGTGTGTGTGTGTGTGTGTGTGTGTGTGTGTGTGTGTGTGTGTGTGTGTGTGTGTGTGTGTGTGTGTGTGTGTGTGTGTGTGTGTGTGTGTGTGTGTGTGTGTGTGTGTGTGTGTGTGTGTGTGTGTGTGTGTGTGTGTGTGTGTGTGTGTGTGTGTGTGTGTGTGTGTGTGTGTGTGTGTGTGTGTGTGTGTGTGTGTGTGTGTGTGTGTGTGTGTGTGTGTGTGTGTGTGTGTGTGTGTGTGTGTGTGTGTGTGTGTGTGTGTGTGTGTGTGTGTGTGTGTGTGTGTGTGTGTGTGTGTGTGTGTGTGTGTGTGTGTGTGTGTGTGTGTGTGTGTGTGTGTGTGTGTGTGTGTGTGTGTGTGTGTGTGTGTGTGTGTGTGTGTGTGTGTGTGTGTGTGTGTGTGTGTGTGTGTGTGTGTGTGTGTGTGTGTGTGTGTGTGTGTGTGTGTGTGTGTGTGTGTGTGTGTGTGTGTGTGTGTGTGTGTGTGTGTGTGTGTGTGTGTGTGTGTGTGTGTGTGTGTGTGTGTGTGTGTGTGTGTGTGTGTGTGTGTGTGTGTGTGTGTGTGTGTGTGTGTGTGTGTGTGTGTGTGTGTGTGTGTGTGTGTGTGTGTGTGTGTGTGTGTGTGTGTGTGTGTGTGTGTGTGTGTGTGTGTGTGTGTGTGTGTGTGTGTGTGTGTGTGTGTGTGTGTGTGTGTGTGTGTGTGTGTGTGTGTGTGTGTGTGTGTGTGTGTGTGTGTGTGTGTGTGTGTGTGTGTGTGTGTGTGTGTGTGTGTGTGTGTGTGTGTGTGTGTGTGTGTGTGTGTGTGTGTGTGTGTGTGTGTGTGTGTGTGTGTGTGTGTGTGTGTGTGTGTGTGTGTGTGTGTGTGTGTGTGTGTGTGTGTGTGTGTGTGTGTGTGTGTGTGTGTGTGTGTGTGTGTGTGTGTGTGTGTGTGTGTGTGTGTGTGTGTGTGTGTGTGTGTGTGTGTGTGTGTGTGTGTGTGTGTGTGTGTGTGTGTGTGTGTGTGTGTGTGTGTGTGTGTGTGTGTGTGTGTGTGTGTGTGTGTGTGTGTGTGTGTGTGTGTGTGTGTGTGTGTGTGTGTGTGTGTGTGTGTGTGTGTGTGTGTGTGTGTGTGTGTGTGTGTGTGTGTGTGTGTGTGTGTGTGTGTGTGTGTGTGTGTGTGTGTGTGTGTGTGTGTGTGTGTGTGTGTGTGTGTGTGTGTGTGTGTGTGTGTGTGTGTGTGTGTGTGTGTGTGTGTGTGTGTGTGTGTGTGTGTGTGTGTGTGTGTGTGTGTGTGTGTGTGTGTGTGTGTGTGTGTGTGTGTGTGTGTGTGTGTGTGTGTGTGTGTGTGTGTGTGTGTGTGTGTGTGTGTGTGTGTGTGTGTGTGTGTGTGTGTGTGTGTGTGTGTGTGTGTGTGTGTGTGTGTGTGTGTGTGTGTGTGTGTGTGTGTGTGTGTGTGTGTGTGTGTGTGTGTGTGTGTGTGTGTGTGTGTGTGTGTGTGTGTGTGTGTGTGTGTGTGTGTGTGTGTGTGTGTGTGTGTGTGTGTGTGTGTGTGTGTGTGTGTGTGTGTGTGTGTGTGTGTGTGTGTGTGTGTGTGTGTGTGTGTGTGTGTGTGTGTGTGTGTGTGTGTGTGTGTGTGTGTGTGTGTGTGTGTGTGTGTGTGTGTGTGTGTGTGTGTGTGTGTGTGTGTGTGTGTGTGTGTGTGTGTGTGTGTGTGTGTGTGTGTGTGTGTGTGTGTGTGTGTGTGTGTGTGTGTGTGTGTGTGTGTGTGTGTGTGTGTGTGTGTGTGTGTGTGTGTGTGTGTGTGTGTGTGTGTGTGTGTGTGTGTGTGTGTGTGTGTGTGTGTGTGTGTGTGTGTGTGTGTGTGTGTGTGTGTGTGTGTGTGTGTGTGTGTGTGTGTGTGTGTGTGTGTGTGTGTGTGTGTGTGTGTGTGTGTGTGTGTGTGTGTGTGTGTGTGTGTGTGTGTGTGTGTGTGTGTGTGTGTGTGTGTGTGTGTGTGTGTGTGTGTGTGTGTGTGTGTGTGTGTGTGTGTGTGTGTGTGTGTGTGTGTGTGTGTGTGTGTGTGTGTGTGTGTGTGTGTGTGTGTGTGTGTGTGTGTGTGTGTGTGTGTGTGTGTGTGTGTGTGTGTGTGTGTGTGTGTGTGTGTGTGTGTGTGTGTGTGTGTGTGTGTGTGTGTGTGTGTGTGTGTGTGTGTGTGTGTGTGTGTGTGTGTGTGTGTGTGTGTGTGTGTGTGTGTGTGTGTGTGTGTGTGTGTGTGTGTGTGTGTGTGTGTGTGTGTGTGTGTGTGTGTGTGTGTGTGTGTGTGTGTGTGTGTGTGTGTGTGTGTGTGTGTGTGTGTGTGTGTGTGTGTGTGTGTGTGTGTGTGTGTGTGTGTGTGTGTGTGTGTGTGTGTGTGTGTGTGTGTGTGTGTGTGTGTGTGTGTGTGTGTGTGTGTGTGTGTGTGTGTGTGTGTGTGTGTGTGTGTGTGTGTGTGTGTGTGTGTGTGTGTGTGTGTGTGTGTGTGTGTGTGTGTGTGTGTGTGTGTGTGTGTGTGTGTGTGTGTGTGTGTGTGTGTGTGTGTGTGTGTGTGTGTGTGTGTGTGTGTGTGTGTGTGTGTGTGTGTGTGTGTGTGTGTGTGTGTGTGTGTGTGTGTGTGTGTGTGTGTGTGTGTGTGTGTGTGTGTGTGTGTGTGTGTGTGTGTGTGTGTGTGTGTGTGTGTGTGTGTGTGTGTGTGTGTGTGTGTGTGTGTGTGTGTGTGTGTGTGTGTGTGTGTGTGTGTGTGTGTGTGTGTGTGTGTGTGTGTGTGTGTGTGTGTGTGTGTGTGTGTGTGTGTGTGTGTGTGTGTGTGTGTGTGTGTGTGTGTGTGTGTGTGTGTGTGTGTGTGTGTGTGTGTGTGTGTGTGTGTGTGTGTGTGTGTGTGTGTGTGTGTGTGTGTGTGTGTGTGTGTGTGTGTGTGTGTGTGTGTGTGTGTGTGTGTGTGTGTGTGTGTGTGTGTGTGTGTGTGTGTGTGTGTGTGTGTGTGTGTGTGTGTGTGTGTGTGTGTGTGTGTGTGTGTGTGTGTGTGTGTGTGTGTGTGTGTGTGTGTGTGTGTGTGTGTGTGTGTGTGTGTGTGTGTGTGTGTGTGTGTGTGTGTGTGTGTGTGTGTGTGTGTGTGTGTGTGTGTGTGTGTGTGTGTGTGTGTGTGTGTGTGTGTGTGTGTGTGTGTGTGTGTGTGTGTGTGTGTGTGTGTGTGTGTGTGTGTGTGTGTGTGTGTGTGTGTGTGTGTGTGTGTGTGTGTGTGTGTGTGTGTGTGTGTGTGTGTGTGTGTGTGTGTGTGTGTGTGTGTGTGTGTGTGTGTGTGTGTGTGTGTGTGTGTGTGTGTGTGTGTGTGTGTGTGTGTGTGTGTGTGTGTGTGTGTGTGTGTGTGTGTGTGTGTGTGTGTGTGTGTGTGTGTGTGTGTGTGTGTGTGTGTGTGTGTGTGTGTGTGTGTGTGTGTGTGTGTGTGTGTGTGTGTGTGTGTGTGTGTGTGTGTGTGTGTGTGTGTGTGTGTGTGTGTGTGTGTGTGTGTGTGTGTGTGTGTGTGTGTGTGTGTGTGTGTGTGTGTGTGTGTGTGTGTGTGTGTGTGTGTGTGTGTGTGTGTGTGTGTGTGTGTGTGTGTGTGTGTGTGTGTGTGTGTGTGTGTGTGTGTGTGTGTGTGTGTGTGTGTGTGTGTGTGTGTGTGTGTGTGTGTGTGTGTGTGTGTGTGTGTGTGTGTGTGTGTGTGTGTGTGTGTGTGTGTGTGTGTGTGTGTGTGTGTGTGTGTGTGTGTGTGTGTGTGTGTGTGTGTGTGTGTGTGTGTGTGTGTGTGTGTGTGTGTGTGTGTGTGTGTGTGTGTGTGTGTGTGTGTGTGTGTGTGTGTGTGTGTGTGTGTGTGTGTGTGTGTGTGTGTGTGTGTGTGTGTGTGTGTGTGTGTGTGTGTGTGTGTGTGTGTGTGTGTGTGTGTGTGTGTGTGTGTGTGTGTGTGTGTGTGTGTGTGTGTGTGTGTGTGTGTGTGTGTGTGTGTGTGTGTGTGTGTGTGTGTGTGTGTGTGTGTGTGTGTGTGTGTGTGTGTGTGTGTGTGTGTGTGTGTGTGTGTGTGTGTGTGTGTGTGTGTGTGTGTGTGTGTGTGTGTGTGTGTGTGTGTGTGTGTGTGTGTGTGTGTGTGTGTGTGTGTGTGTGTGTGTGTGTGTGTGTGTGTGTGTGTGTGTGTGTGTGTGTGTGTGTGTGTGTGTGTGTGTGTGTGTGTGTGTGTGTGTGTGTGTGTGTGTGTGTGTGTGTGTGTGTGTGTGTGTGTGTGTGTGTGTGTGTGTGTGTGTGTGTGTGTGTGTGTGTGTGTGTGTGTGTGTGTGTGTGTGTGTGTGTGTGTGTGTGTGTGTGTGTGTGTGTGTGTGTGTGTGTGTGTGTGTGTGTGTGTGTGTGTGTGTGTGTGTGTGTGTGTGTGTGTGTGTGTGTGTGTGTGTGTGTGTGTGTGTGTGTGTGTGTGTGTGTGTGTGTGTGTGTGTGTGTGTGTGTGTGTGTGTGTGTGTGTGTGTGTGTGTGTGTGTGTGTGTGTGTGTGTGTGTGTGTGTGTGTGTGTGTGTGTGTGTGTGTGTGTGTGTGTGTGTGTGTGTGTGTGTGTGTGTGTGTGTGTGTGTGTGTGTGTGTGTGTGTGTGTGTGTGTGTGTGTGTGTGTGTGTGTGTGTGTGTGTGTGTGTGTGTGTGTGTGTGTGTGTGTGTGTGTGTGTGTGTGTGTGTGTGTGTGTGTGTGTGTGTGTGTGTGTGTGTGTGTGTGTGTGTGTGTGTGTGTGTGTGTGTGTGTGTGTGTGTGTGTGTGTGTGTGTGTGTGTGTGTGTGTGTGTGTGTGTGTGTGTGTGTGTGTGTGTGTGTGTGTGTGTGTGTGTGTGTGTGTGTGTGTGTGTGTGTGTGTGTGTGTGTGTGTGTGTGTGTGTGTGTGTGTGTGTGTGTGTGTGTGTGTGTGTGTGTGTGTGTGTGTGTGTGTGTGTGTGTGTGTGTGTGTGTGTGTGTGTGTGTGTGTGTGTGTGTGTGTGTGTGTGTGTGTGTGTGTGTGTGTGTGTGTGTGTGTGTGTGTGTGTGTGTGTGTGTGTGTGTGTGTGTGTGTGTGTGTGTGTGTGTGTGTGTGTGTGTGTGTGTGTGTGTGTGTGTGTGTGTGTGTGTGTGTGTGTGTGTGTGTGTGTGTGTGTGTGTGTGTGTGTGTGTGTGTGTGTGTGTGTGTGTGTGTGTGTGTGTGTGTGTGTGTGTGTGTGTGTGTGTGTGTGTGTGTGTGTGTGTGTGTGTGTGTGTGTGTGTGTGTGTGTGTGTGTGTGTGTGTGTGTGTGTGTGTGTGTGTGTGTGTGTGTGTGTGTGTGTGTGTGTGTGTGTGTGTGTGTGTGTGTGTGTGTGTGTGTGTGTGTGTGTGTGTGTGTGTGTGTGTGTGTGTGTGTGTGTGTGTGTGTGTGTGTGTGTGTGTGTGTGTGTGTGTGTGTGTGTGTGTGTGTGTGTGTGTGTGTGTGTGTGTGTGTGTGTGTGTGTGTGTGTGTGTGTGTGTGTGTGTGTGTGTGTGTGTGTGTGTGTGTGTGTGTGTGTGTGTGTGTGTGTGTGTGTGTGTGTGTGTGTGTGTGTGTGTGTGTGTGTGTGTGTGTGTGTGTGTGTGTGTGTGTGTGTGTGTGTGTGTGTGTGTGTGTGTGTGTGTGTGTGTGTGTGTGTGTGTGTGTGTGTGTGTGTGTGTGTGTGTGTGTGTGTGTGTGTGTGTGTGTGTGTGTGTGTGTGTGTGTGTGTGTGTGTGTGTGTGTGTGTGTGTGTGTGTGTGTGTGTGTGTGTGTGTGTGTGTGTGTGTGTGTGTGTGTGTGTGTGTGTGTGTGTGTGTGTGTGTGTGTGTGTGTGTGTGTGTGTGTGTGTGTGTGTGTGTGTGTGTGTGTGTGTGTGTGTGTGTGTGTGTGTGTGTGTGTGTGTGTGTGTGTGTGTGTGTGTGTGTGTGTGTGTGTGTGTGTGTGTGTGTGTGTGTGTGTGTGTGTGTGTGTGTGTGTGTGTGTGTGTGTGTGTGTGTGTGTGTGTGTGTGTGTGTGTGTGTGTGTGTGTGTGTGTGTGTGTGTGTGTGTGTGTGTGTGTGTGTGTGTGTGTGTGTGTGTGTGTGTGTGTGTGTGTGTGTGTGTGTGTGTGTGTGTGTGTGTGTGTGTGTGTGTGTGTGTGTGTGTGTGTGTGTGTGTGTGTGTGTGTGTGTGTGTGTGTGTGTGTGTGTGTGTGTGTGTGTGTGTGTGTGTGTGTGTGTGTGTGTGTGTGTGTGTGTGTGTGTGTGTGTGTGTGTGTGTGTGTGTGTGTGTGTGTGTGTGTGTGTGTGTGTGTGTGTGTGTGTGTGTGTGTGTGTGTGTGTGTGTGTGTGTGTGTGTGTGTGTGTGTGTGTGTGTGTGTGTGTGTGTGTGTGTGTGTGTGTGTGTGTGTGTGTGTGTGTGTGTGTGTGTGTGTGTGTGTGTGTGTGTGTGTGTGTGTGTGTGTGTGTGTGTGTGTGTGTGTGTGTGTGTGTGTGTGTGTGTGTGTGTGTGTGTGTGTGTGTGTGTGTGTGTGTGTGTGTGTGTGTGTGTGTGTGTGTGTGTGTGTGTGTGTGTGTGTGTGTGTGTGTGTGTGTGTGTGTGTGTGTGTGTGTGTGTGTGTGTGTGTGTGTGTGTGTGTGTGTGTGTGTGTGTGTGTGTGTGTGTGTGTGTGTGTGTGTGTGTGTGTGTGTGTGTGTGTGTGTGTGTGTGTGTGTGTGTGTGTGTGTGTGTGTGTGTGTGTGTGTGTGTGTGTGTGTGTGTGTGTGTGTGTGTGTGTGTGTGTGTGTGTGTGTGTGTGTGTGTGTGTGTGTGTGTGTGTGTGTGTGTGTGTGTGTGTGTGTGTGTGTGTGTGTGTGTGTGTGTGTGTGTGTGTGTGTGTGTGTGTGTGTGTGTGTGTGTGTGTGTGTGTGTGTGTGTGTGTGTGTGTGTGTGTGTGTGTGTGTGTGTGTGTGTGTGTGTGTGTGTGTGTGTGTGTGTGTGTGTGTGTGTGTGTGTGTGTGTGTGTGTGTGTGTGTGTGTGTGTGTGTGTGTGTGTGTGTGTGTGTGTGTGTGTGTGTGTGTGTGTGTGTGTGTGTGTGTGTGTGTGTGTGTGTGTGTGTGTGTGTGTGTGTGTGTGTGTGTGTGTGTGTGTGTGTGTGTGTGTGTGTGTGTGTGTGTGTGTGTGTGTGTGTGTGTGTGTGTGTGTGTGTGTGTGTGTGTGTGTGTGTGTGTGTGTGTGTGTGTGTGTGTGTGTGTGTGTGTGTGTGTGTGTGTGTGTGTGTGTGTGTGTGTGTGTGTGTGTGTGTGTGTGTGTGTGTGTGTGTGTGTGTGTGTGTGTGTGTGTGTGTGTGTGTGTGTGTGTGTGTGTGTGTGTGTGTGTGTGTGTGTGTGTGTGTGTGTGTGTGTGTGTGTGTGTGTGTGTGTGTGTGTGTGTGTGTGTGTGTGTGTGTGTGTGTGTGTGTGTGTGTGTGTGTGTGTGTGTGTGTGTGTGTGTGTGTGTGTGTGTGTGTGTGTGTGTGTGTGTGTGTGTGTGTGTGTGTGTGTGTGTGTGTGTGTGTGTGTGTGTGTGTGTGTGTGTGTGTGTGTGTGTGTGTGTGTGTGTGTGTGTGTGTGTGTGTGTGTGTGTGTGTGTGTGTGTGTGTGTGTGTGTGTGTGTGTGTGTGTGTGTGTGTGTGTGTGTGTGTGTGTGTGTGTGTGTGTGTGTGTGTGTGTGTGTGTGTGTGTGTGTGTGTGTGTGTGTGTGTGTGTGTGTGTGTGTGTGTGTGTGTGTGTGTGTGTGTGTGTGTGTGTGTGTGTGTGTGTGTGTGTGTGTGTGTGTGTGTGTGTGTGTGTGTGTGTGTGTGTGTGTGTGTGTGTGTGTGTGTGTGTGTGTGTGTGTGTGTGTGTGTGTGTGTGTGTGTGTGTGTGTGTGTGTGTGTGTGTGTGTGTGTGTGTGTGTGTGTGTGTGTGTGTGTGTGTGTGTGTGTGTGTGTGTGTGTGTGTGTGTGTGTGTGTGTGTGTGTGTGTGTGTGTGTGTGTGTGTGTGTGTGTGTGTGTGTGTGTGTGTGTGTGTGTGTGTGTGTGTGTGTGTGTGTGTGTGTGTGTGTGTGTGTGTGTGTGTGTGTGTGTGTGTGTGTGTGTGTGTGTGTGTGTGTGTGTGTGTGTGTGTGTGTGTGTGTGTGTGTGTGTGTGTGTGTGTGTGTGTGTGTGTGTGTGTGTGTGTGTGTGTGTGTGTGTGTGTGTGTGTGTGTGTGTGTGTGTGTGTGTGTGTGTGTGTGTGTGTGTGTGTGTGTGTGTGTGTGTGTGTGTGTGTGTGTGTGTGTGTGTGTGTGTGTGTGTGTGTGTGTGTGTGTGTGTGTGTGTGTGTGTGTGTGTGTGTGTGTGTGTGTGTGTGTGTGTGTGTGTGTGTGTGTGTGTGTGTGTGTGTGTGTGTGTGTGTGTGTGTGTGTGTGTGTGTGTGTGTGTGTGTGTGTGTGTGTGTGTGTGTGTGTGTGTGTGTGTGTGTGTGTGTGTGTGTGTGTGTGTGTGTGTGTGTGTGTGTGTGTGTGTGTGTGTGTGTGTGTGTGTGTGTGTGTGTGTGTGTGTGTGTGTGTGTGTGTGTGTGTGTGTGTGTGTGTGTGTGTGTGTGTGTGTGTGTGTGTGTGTGTGTGTGTGTGTGTGTGTGTGTGTGTGTGTGTGTGTGTGTGTGTGTGTGTGTGTGTGTGTGTGTGTGTGTGTGTGTGTGTGTGTGTGTGTGTGTGTGTGTGTGTGTGTGTGTGTGTGTGTGTGTGTGTGTGTGTGTGTGTGTGTGTGTGTGTGTGTGTGTGTGTGTGTGTGTGTGTGTGTGTGTGTGTGTGTGTGTGTGTGTGTGTGTGTGTGTGTGTGTGTGTGTGTGTGTGTGTGTGTGTGTGTGTGTGTGTGTGTGTGTGTGTGTGTGTGTGTGTGTGTGTGTGTGTGTGTGTGTGTGTGTGTGTGTGTGTGTGTGTGTGTGTGTGTGTGTGTGTGTGTGTGTGTGTGTGTGTGTGTGTGTGTGTGTGTGTGTGTGTGTGTGTGTGTGTGTGTGTGTGTGTGTGTGTGTGTGTGTGTGTGTGTGTGTGTGTGTGTGTGTGTGTGTGTGTGTGTGTGTGTGTGTGTGTGTGTGTGTGTGTGTGTGTGTGTGTGTGTGTGTGTGTGTGTGTGTGTGTGTGTGTGTGTGTGTGTGTGTGTGTGTGTGTGTGTGTGTGTGTGTGTGTGTGTGTGTGTGTGTGTGTGTGTGTGTGTGTGTGTGTGTGTGTGTGTGTGTGTGTGTGTGTGTGTGTGTGTGTGTGTGTGTGTGTGTGTGTGTGTGTGTGTGTGTGTGTGTGTGTGTGTGTGTGTGTGTGTGTGTGTGTGTGTGTGTGTGTGTGTGTGTGTGTGTGTGTGTGTGTGTGTGTGTGTGTGTGTGTGTGTGTGTGTGTGTGTGTGTGTGTGTGTGTGTGTGTGTGTGTGTGTGTGTGTGTGTGTGTGTGTGTGTGTGTGTGTGTGTGTGTGTGTGTGTGTGTGTGTGTGTGTGTGTGTGTGTGTGTGTGTGTGTGTGTGTGTGTGTGTGTGTGTGTGTGTGTGTGTGTGTGTGTGTGTGTGTGTGTGTGTGTGTGTGTGTGTGTGTGTGTGTGTGTGTGTGTGTGTGTGTGTGTGTGTGTGTGTGTGTGTGTGTGTGTGTGTGTGTGTGTGTGTGTGTGTGTGTGTGTGTGTGTGTGTGTGTGTGTGTGTGTGTGTGTGTGTGTGTGTGTGTGTGTGTGTGTGTGTGTGTGTGTGTGTGTGTGTGTGTGTGTGTGTGTGTGTGTGTGTGTGTGTGTGTGTGTGTGTGTGTGTGTGTGTGTGTGTGTGTGTGTGTGTGTGTGTGTGTGTGTGTGTGTGTGTGTGTGTGTGTGTGTGTGTGTGTGTGTGTGTGTGTGTGTGTGTGTGTGTGTGTGTGTGTGTGTGTGTGTGTGTGTGTGTGTGTGTGTGTGTGTGTGTGTGTGTGTGTGTGTGTGTGTGTGTGTGTGTGTGTGTGTGTGTGTGTGTGTGTGTGTGTGTGTGTGTGTGTGTGTGTGTGTGTGTGTGTGTGTGTGTGTGTGTGTGTGTGTGTGTGTGTGTGTGTGTGTGTGTGTGTGTGTGTGTGTGTGTGTGTGTGTGTGTGTGTGTGTGTGTGTGTGTGTGTGTGTGTGTGTGTGTGTGTGTGTGTGTGTGTGTGTGTGTGTGTGTGTGTGTGTGTGTGTGTGTGTGTGTGTGTGTGTGTGTGTGTGTGTGTGTGTGTGTGTGTGTGTGTGTGTGTGTGTGTGTGTGTGTGTGTGTGTGTGTGTGTGTGTGTGTGTGTGTGTGTGTGTGTGTGTGTGTGTGTGTGTGTGTGTGTGTGTGTGTGTGTGTGTGTGTGTGTGTGTGTGTGTGTGTGTGTGTGTGTGTGTGTGTGTGTGTGTGTGTGTGTGTGTGTGTGTGTGTGTGTGTGTGTGTGTGTGTGTGTGTGTGTGTGTGTGTGTGTGTGTGTGTGTGTGTGTGTGTGTGTGTGTGTGTGTGTGTGTGTGTGTGTGTGTGTGTGTGTGTGTGTGTGTGTGTGTGTGTGTGTGTGTGTGTGTGTGTGTGTGTGTGTGTGTGTGTGTGTGTGTGTGTGTGTGTGTGTGTGTGTGTGTGTGTGTGTGTGTGTGTGTGTGTGTGTGTGTGTGTGTGTGTGTGTGTGTGTGTGTGTGTGTGTGTGTGTGTGTGTGTGTGTGTGTGTGTGTGTGTGTGTGTGTGTGTGTGTGTGTGTGTGTGTGTGTGTGTGTGTGTGTGTGTGTGTGTGTGTGTGTGTGTGTGTGTGTGTGTGTGTGTGTGTGTGTGTGTGTGTGTGTGTGTGTGTGTGTGTGTGTGTGTGTGTGTGTGTGTGTGTGTGTGTGTGTGTGTGTGTGTGTGTGTGTGTGTGTGTGTGTGTGTGTGTGTGTGTGTGTGTGTGTGTGTGTGTGTGTGTGTGTGTGTGTGTGTGTGTGTGTGTGTGTGTGTGTGTGTGTGTGTGTGTGTGTGTGTGTGTGTGTGTGTGTGTGTGTGTGTGTGTGTGTGTGTGTGTGTGTGTGTGTGTGTGTGTGTGTGTGTGTGTGTGTGTGTGTGTGTGTGTGTGTGTGTGTGTGTGTGTGTGTGTGTGTGTGTGTGTGTGTGTGTGTGTGTGTGTGTGTGTGTGTGTGTGTGTGTGTGTGTGTGTGTGTGTGTGTGTGTGTGTGTGTGTGTGTGTGTGTGTGTGTGTGTGTGTGTGTGTGTGTGTGTGTGTGTGTGTGTGTGTGTGTGTGTGTGTGTGTGTGTGTGTGTGTGTGTGTGTGTGTGTGTGTGTGTGTGTGTGTGTGTGTGTGTGTGTGTGTGTGTGTGTGTGTGTGTGTGTGTGTGTGTGTGTGTGTGTGTGTGTGTGTGTGTGTGTGTGTGTGTGTGTGTGTGTGTGTGTGTGTGTGTGTGTGTGTGTGTGTGTGTGTGTGTGTGTGTGTGTGTGTGTGTGTGTGTGTGTGTGTGTGTGTGTGTGTGTGTGTGTGTGTGTGTGTGTGTGTGTGTGTGTGTGTGTGTGTGTGTGTGTGTGTGTGTGTGTGTGTGTGTGTGTGTGTGTGTGTGTGTGTGTGTGTGTGTGTGTGTGTGTGTGTGTGTGTGTGTGTGTGTGTGTGTGTGTGTGTGTGTGTGTGTGTGTGTGTGTGTGTGTGTGTGTGTGTGTGTGTGTGTGTGTGTGTGTGTGTGTGTGTGTGTGTGTGTGTGTGTGTGTGTGTGTGTGTGTGTGTGTGTGTGTGTGTGTGTGTGTGTGTGTGTGTGTGTGTGTGTGTGTGTGTGTGTGTGTGTGTGTGTGTGTGTGTGTGTGTGTGTGTGTGTGTGTGTGTGTGTGTGTGTGTGTGTGTGTGTGTGTGTGTGTGTGTGTGTGTGTGTGTGTGTGTGTGTGTGTGTGTGTGTGTGTGTGTGTGTGTGTGTGTGTGTGTGTGTGTGTGTGTGTGTGTGTGTGTGTGTGTGTGTGTGTGTGTGTGTGTGTGTGTGTGTGTGTGTGTGTGTGTGTGTGTGTGTGTGTGTGTGTGTGTGTGTGTGTGTGTGTGTGTGTGTGTGTGTGTGTGTGTGTGTGTGTGTGTGTGTGTGTGTGTGTGTGTGTGTGTGTGTGTGTGTGTGTGTGTGTGTGTGTGTGTGTGTGTGTGTGTGTGTGTGTGTGTGTGTGTGTGTGTGTGTGTGTGTGTGTGTGTGTGTGTGTGTGTGTGTGTGTGTGTGTGTGTGTGTGTGTGTGTGTGTGTGTGTGTGTGTGTGTGTGTGTGTGTGTGTGTGCGAACACGCGAGAGTTCATGGTTATAGTGTGGTTGAAGCTGAAGAAAGAATTCAGTGGTTTAAAATATTATGTAAGGAAATTTGCGGGATGTATTATTTTCTGTTGATAAAATGTTATCATTAAGAGAATCTTCCTAATTTTGATAGCTATTTCCATGTCACCATCGACACTAAAAACTCTAACAGAAATATTTCTAAAACAAGCTCCATGGGCCCCTGCTTGCGGTTTCGGCGAGGGCGTACAGGATTCTAGCGGCTACCCCAGCACCTCGCCCCGTATATATGGCGTTAGGAAGGACCTGCAGAAGGTGAAGGACCTTGTTCCTACCTGATGGAAGGAATCGCGGAAGTTTATCCAGATGCATAGGCTACTCACCCAATATATGTATTCCTGGATGTGTGTAAATGAGTACCATAGTATACGCCAAATATGACGCTGCATTTCATACAACGGAAAACCTTTTTTTATTTTTTTTATTTTTTTTTTTGATAAAGAGCACATTTGTGTCCCAAAACCATCATCTCCCAAAAAATATTTCCGTAGCATATCAGACTTATATACAAAAAAAGAGAAAAAAATATACATCTGAGTAAGTCAATTTCATTGACCCAGAATATTTGCTCACAAAGCATTCTTTCACTGCCAAATCTCGTAGCATGGAGGGCTACGAACTTAAGGTCAGTGCATTATATGTGCCATTGATTTTAAAGGATCCCAGGGAAAAGAAATCAGCATAGCTGATTTTTTTTTGGCATTCACTGACTATGCCCAATAGATCCTGGGAGACAGGCGAGTTTTTAGGGTAAGAACACGCATGTGGCAAAAAATGAGGCAAGTGTAATGAGGGTCATATAACTGTTTATGAGTACACAAACATAAGCACACACAAATATTTATGTATATAGATGCGTATATATATGCGGTATATAAGTATATATATACATATATATACACACGAGTATATATATATGCAGTATATATACACAATATATATATATTTATATATATTTATACACAGTGTATATATAATATATATATATATATATATATATATATATATATATATAGTTATACACACACACATATATATATATACACACATATATACTGTATATTCATATATAGTCTATATATAATATATATATATATATACACTCTGTATATATATATATGTATATTGAGTGTGTATATATACTTTATATATATACAATATATTCAGTATTGACGTAGTGACGATTTTCTCGACGTTTTCTTAATGCATTTTAATAATGATTCAAATAGTGATAATGATAATTATATTGATAGTGTTGGTGATAAAAATAATAATGAAAATAACAACTGCAATGGTAATATTACCAATCATAATAATAATAATAATGATTATAATAATCATATTAGCTATATTGACGATAGAAATAACAATAATAATGATAAGGATAATGTGAATCATGTTAATAGTGTTTATGATGTTGATAGTATTGCTAGAATAATGTTAAATATTATTAATATTGATAATGTTAATGTTAATGTTAATAATGTTAATAATATTAATCATGATACGGGTAATGATGATTATAATGGCACTAATGATAATCAAAGATAATGTTGATAATAATAGAATCTAGTGTCTCCCTGCCTCGAATGCTTCTAACATGGCATATCCTTAAAACTGTCACTCTCTGTATATACATGAGTGCGTGTGTATATGCATGTATGTATACATATATATATGCATATGTACCTATGCATATATATCTACTTGTTTCTACTTATCTGCATATAATGTATTTCCGGCTACTGCGAGTCTCCCTAACTCTATAGATTTCTCAAAGGCTGTACACGTGTTACTTTGCTATTTTATTCTCCTTTGGCCCTCTGGTCTGTAAAGTTAGCCCTCCCAGCAACCTAGCTAATCGCCTGCTATTGTGGCCATGAGAAAAAGTAAAATGGAGATTTACGAATTTATGAAATAGGTGTCTCCGTGATGCAATCTGGGAGATAAAAAATGGAACAATGATAGGGTTCAGTAGAGGAAAAGAAGGGCACCCAGTCAGTCAGGCAAGGGTGGCAAATCCAATTCAAAGTCCTGCGAGGGTACCTCGTCAAGACAAAGAGTAAGGATAAGTCCGATATTCGAAGCTGAGCTTCGCCCGGGCTATGCCAATGAGGGGAGCCCGGCCTGTGTCGACTAATGTCGACTCGCTAACGTGTGTCAGCTGGTGCTGACTCGGCTTTTGTCCTTACCCGCCGTGGTGCCCAGCCACAGCAGTAATCTCCAGGCGACAATTGCAACTTCTCACGGCTGGGCGGGGCGCGAACCGCCGACCCCTCGGATGAGAGGCCGGCACGTTACCACTGTACTAGCCCGGAGGCTAGACAAAGAGTGGCCAACATGATTCAAGGCTTAAACCGCCCGTCCTCCTGGGAAATGAGCTCAGAGAATTGATAGAGGTGTTCAATATATGCACACACACACACATGCATAAATAAAATGTATATAGATAGATAGGTAGGTAAATGGATAAAATGATATAGTGCATCACCACGTATAGGCGTGTTTAACGAAGGATTGGAAAATAAATATAATTTCTCTGAGAAAGAGGATTTATTTCATTTGATGGCAAGCAAAGATGATTAGCATTATGAACACTGCAGATATTCACTGTAACCTTCAGGTCCATTCAGTGACGGTCTGAAAGCTACCTTCGGTCACAGTGATGACTCCGATCCACTCAGTCTGCCTGCGTGTGCGTGTGTGAGGTGCTTAGTCTAAGGTGATGCTCATGACTAGCACGAGAAGGTGGAATCAAGCATGAAGGAGAGATCCTCTCTGGAGAGGACGCACTTGTCAAAGAGGTTGCTGCAGGCCTTGGCGTCTTTCTTGGCGAACTTGGAGCCGAAGGTGATGGCCAAGTCGTAGACGCCTCGGGAGCCCTCGAGGTTTTGGTTGTTCTCGAAGGCGGTCTTGAAGGTGGACATGGCTGGCGTGAGCTGGTCAGCGGACATGGCCTCGATTTCGCACAAGAGCTTAGCCACGCAACCAGCAGAGTCCATCTTCTGTGCCACAGCAATCTGTTGCAGCGAAAAGAATATCTTTAGTTAAAAACAGAATTCCTTTATAACTTTCATTTTACATCTACATAACTGCACAAGTAAAATTTGTGAATGTAATTTATATAAGCGTCAACTTACTTCTGTTGCAACGTCCTCCTCCATGGAATCGACGTCCCTCCTGTATCGGCGCCTCAGATGCTTCCCGATAAGAACTCCCTTGAGCACCGCCAGGGCGCCCACGCCCAAAGCTGCCGCTGCAGAAGCGGTGACAGCGGTTGCGGCGACGGTCCCGGCTGCGGCGGTGGCTCCCAAGAGGACAAAAGATTCGGAGGAGGCCCAGAGGCCGCACAGGAGGAGAGCGACGAACACACGAGAATTCATGATGGTGGCGGAGTCTGTGAGGAGAAAAGTTGACAGTGAGGCTACACAGAAAAAGGAAATCGTTTAGAAGTGGATGACGTGAAAACCATTCCAGAGAATACCAGAAAAGCGGAGCTATTTGTCCCTTACCTGCTTGTGTTCCGGAGCAGGAAGAAGACGAGTGTGATGGCGGTTCCTGGGAGAGCGCGATATTTATACCGAGTGGACGGAGGCAGGGCGGGTGAAGGACCTATCCAGGCTGAAAGGGAATACGAACGTATCCTAGGATGCAGGTAAGGCTTACTGGCCTTAAATTAGTGTAGCAATTCGGTCCTTATGTACGGACTTCCTGAACGCACAGATGTGCTTGTGTTTACTTCTGTGAGTGTTCGTTACAAGAAGTTGCTTTATACATATTTGTATGCGTATTTTTAAATACACACACGTTTGTAGGTATACATATGTATGTATATGTATATATGTGTATGCATAGATATACATGTGTTTATATATGCAGAAAAGTATATGTATACCTTTCTGATCAGCTTTCTATGTATTTATTTTTATTAACATAATATGTATATATAGTTGTCAACATGCCTGTCTATCTATCTACATCATTATAATACAGTTACACACACAAATATATATATATATATAGATATTTATTTAAACGTATGTATATATATGGATATATATGTATAAATATACGCATATATATGTATGTATATATATGTATATGGATATATATGCATATGTGTGTATATATACATATACATATACATATATATACATACACACACACATATATATATATAAATACATACACACATATATATACATGTATGTATGTATGTTTGTGTGCAAAGGAATCATAAAGTATTGCTCGTGTCATTCCATACTCTAAGTTATGTTTTTAAAGAATTCTGTTTTATTTATTGCAAAGGGATTACTGCATTGAATGATTTCTTTTTTGTAGTTCGTTACCCACAGACATGCTAATCTTACGCGAACGTTCTATGAAAACGCTTGTTTTGAATCCGCGGATGCAACGCCACACAGTCGTGCGAATCCGACGTGTGTTGAACAATTCGTATATCGTGATGGTTTAGGCTGGCCACACTGTAAGTCAACTGTATCCGTAATGTATTGCTCAGGCGTGCGATGAATATACTTCGTTTCGATATATCACTCTCATGAATAGATTCATGAGAGTATTCTAAGGGAAAGTATTATTTTTTGTTTATTAAATGTTTAGATGGTCTAGTTCATGCTCTTACGATTTCTTATTCGCTTATCGTCAACATTTAAGTTCTGTTTTGTGCAAGTATAGGGACGGTCAACGTGACATCACGATCAGAGGTCACATGACCAACTGGTGGCTCTGGCGGGCAAAACAACAACATTCGCCATTAGCATCGCAGTGAAACTCAAGTGTTCTTAGTTGTCAGCGTCGTTTATGCTTCATATTTCGTAAATTTCCCGTTTTTTTTTCTTCTATTTTTTCTATTCTGAAAGTTAGTTCTTTACCTGTCGATCATCAAAATGGTTAATAGTTGCATTATCATTGGTTGTACAAATCGTCAAGTAAAAGGTTAAAATATGAGTTTTTTTTCGCTTACCGAGATATCTTGAACGAAGAAGACTTTGGCTATCAGCTATTAGACGCAAAGATATAACCTTCCTTTGGACAGTGATGTAAGAGTATGTGGAATTCATTTAATTAAGCTAAGTCTATTCCATCATAAATCGATTTTTTGAATTCTGAGGGATGAAGAAGTATGAACTATTCAGGCCCATGGACATAGCATTGTTTCCCATCTTGGATTTTGCAGGTGTTACGTCAGGGGATAAGGGTAGTCCTGATTGTGCTCCAACGCTTAATATGGGATACGGAAGGAAAGACTCATCCGTTTCAGCATTAAACCAAGCCAGATATAAAAGAGGATTGAAAAGAGATTTTACAAAGAAGATCAATGAGCAGGAAAGTGAAAAGGCAGTTATTGAATCAATTTTATCATGTTCGCCAGTTTCTAAGGATAATACTTACGAGTCATTTCAAACTACAGAAAGTTTTATAACAGATTATAATATAAATGCAGAAGGTACAAATCATGAGCATTGTTTGTCAAAAAAGTAGACATTAGTCCAAAAAGACTGGTATGTAGTTATAATCTGGCCTAACGGAATATAACCTAATACTGTAAGGCAGTGAGACTTTGAATTGTAATATAGGCATTTCAGCTATATTCTAATATTCACAGAAAAAAAATCATCGTGAAACTTAAAATGCATACTTACGTGTAGGCATCATGAGGTTTGCAGGCCTTCAATTCTTCACTGGTATAACTTCCGGGTGTATGTATGAGGTACATATAAATATTTCCAAAAGTTATGTCAGACCAGCTACTTGGGCTTTCAGTCCAACCATTTACCAAAACGACGGATTTGGTAAACTCTTGGTACCCTTTGAAAACGTCAGCTTCTTGTCATAACGCTTTTTAGCGACAGAATTGAGAGATTTGTAGTAAAGCGACATAATTTTCTCTGCAGATTCAGCGGCCATTGTTGCTCTTTTGTCCACCAACGGGATGCGCATGCGGGGAAAAAACATATTGTGCTTTTGTCTTGAAGACTGCTCCTATTCTTTAGTATCTTTCTATTTCTCTACTCTGATTTATGAAGATATTTGCGCACTAAATTCTTATACCTAAATTTGTAAGGATTTCTACATCTGTGTGTACGTTCATATATATATATATATATATATGTATATTTATGCACATATATACATATACATATATGATATATATATGCTTATTTATACATAATGTATATAAGCACATTATTTTATGGAATCGCAGTAAAAGTGAATATTGAAGAGAGGTTATAAAGTCTCATAAAGAATCAATTTTAGTCTTTATTGCAAGCACAGAAGCAGGTTCTCAGATCCAATCACTTTGCACGAGATTCCAGTCTTTGACTCTTGACAGCTAATCTCTGCTCATCGAAAGTGAATCAGTTATATTTCCTAATGGTTTTGTGTGTGTAAATGTTTGAATGATCGTTCAAGATAAGAAAGAGAATGTCAAGTAAATTCCTCCTGAGTAGAAATGCCTGTATAAAATGAGTGATGGGTGAGTGATGAGGTTGTATCTAGCATGAGAAGACGGTGTCGAGCATGGCGAAGAGATCCTCCCTGGAAAGGACGCACTTGCTGAATCGGACGCTGCACGCCTTGGGGTCGTCCTTGGCGAGGGCGATGGCCTGGTCGTACTCGATGCGGGAGGACTTGAGGTTGTCGGGATTCTCGAGGGCCGTCTTGAAGGTGGACATGGATGGACAGGATTCTAGCGGCGACCCCAGCGCCCTACCCCGTATTTATGGCGCTGGGAAGGACCTGCAGAAGGTGAAGGACCTCGTTCCTATCTGATGGAGGGAATCGCGGAAGTTTATCCGGATGCATAGGCTACTCACCCAATTAATGTATTCCTGGATGTGTGTGAATGAGTACCATATGTTACGCCAAATATGACGCTGCATTTCATAGAACGGAAAACCTTTTTCTATTTCCTTATTTGATAAAGAGCACATTTGTGGAAACGTATCCCAAAACCATCAACTCCCACAAGATACTTCCGCAGCATATCAGATTTAGATCTGTTATGTACAAAAAAAGAGAAAAAAATATATATCCGAGTAAGTCAGTTTCATTGACCCAGAATATTTCCTAACAAAGCATTCTATCACTGCCAAATCTCGTAGCATGGAGGGCTACGAACTTAAGGTCAGTGCATTATATGTGTCATTGATTTTAAAGGATACCAGGGAAAAGAAATCAGCATAGCTGATATTGATAGTATTGCTATAATGATGTTAAATAATATTATTAATGTTAATGTTAATAATGTTAATAATAATATTAATCATGATACGGGTAATGATGATTATAATGGCAATAATGATAATCAAAGATAATGTTAATAATAATAGAATCTAGTGTCTCCCTCCCTCGGATGCTTCTAAAATGGCATATCCTTAAAACTGTCACTCTCTGTATATACATGAGTGCGTGTGTATATGCATGTATGTATACACACACACACACACACACATATATATATATATATATATATATATATATATATATGCATAAGTACCTATGCATATGTCTACTTGTTTCTACTTATCTGCATATAATGTATTTCCGGCTACTGCGAGTCTCCTTAACTCTATAGATTTCTCAAAGGCTGTACACGTGTTACTTTGCTATTTTATTCGTTCATAGATTTGCAGTTGTGTGTCTTTTGTCTCTCCTTTGGCCCTCAGGTCTGCTGAGGTTTGCCATCTCAGTAACCTAGCTAATCGCCTGCTATTGTCGCCATGAGAAAAAGTAAAATGGAGATTTACGAATTTATGAAATAGGTGTCTCCGTGATGCAATCTGGGAGATAAAAAATGGAACAATGATAGGGTTCAGTAGAGGACAAGAAGGGCATCCAGTCAGTCAGGCAAGGGTGGCAAATCCAATTCAAAGTCCTGCGAGGGTACCTCGTCAAGACAAAGAGTGGCCAACGTGATATCAAGGCTTAAACCGCCCGTCCTCCTGGGAAATGAGCTGTGTAACAAACTCAGGGAATTGATAGAGATGTCCAATATGTGCACACACATACATGCATAAATAAAATGTATATAGATAGATAGGTAGGTAAATGGATAAAATGATATAGTGCATCACCACTTAAGGCGTGTTTAACGAAGGATTGGAAAATAAATATAATTTCTCTGAGAAAAATGATTTATTTCATTTGATGGCAAGCAAAGATGATTAGCATTATGAACACTGCAGATATTCACTGTAACTCTCAGGTCCATTCAGTGACGGTCTGAAAGCTACCTTCGGTCACAGTGATGACTCCGATCCACTCAGTCTGCCTGCGTGTGCGTGTGTGAGGTGCTTAGTCTAAGGTGATGCTCATGACTAGCACGAGAAGGTGGAATCCAGCATGAAGGAGAGATCCTCTCTGGAGAGGACGCACTTGTCAAAGAGGTTGCTGCAGGCCTTAGCGTCTTTCTTGGCGAACTTGGAGCCGAAGGTGATGGCCAAGTCGTAGACGCCTCGGGAGCCCTCGAGGTTTTGGTTGTTCTCGAAGGCGGTCTTGAAGGTGGACATGGCTGGCGTGAGCTGGTCAGCGGACATGGCCTCGATTTCGCACAAGAGCTTAGCCACGCAACCAGCAGAGTCCATCTTCTGTGCCACAGCAATCTGTTGCAGCGAAAAGAATATCTTTAGTGAAAAACAGAATTCCTTTATAACTTTCATTTTACATCTACATAACTGCACAAGTAAAATTTGTGAATGTAATTTATATAAGCGTCAACTTACTTCTGTTGCAACGTCCTCCTCCATGGAATCGACGTCCCTCCTGTATCGGCGCCTCAGATGCTTCCCGATAAGAACTCCCTTGAGCACCGCCAGGGCGCCAACGCCCAAAGCTGCCGCTGCAGAAGCGGTGACAGCGGTTGCGGCGACGGTCCCGGCTGCGGCGGTGGCTCCCAAGAGGACAAAAGATTCGGAGGAGGCCCAGAGGCCGCACAGGAGGAGAGCGACGAACACACGAGAATTCATGATGGTGGCGGAGTCTGTGAGGAGAAAAAGTTGACAGTGAGGCTACACAGAAAAAGGAAATCGTTTAGAAGTGGATGACGTGAAAACCATTCCAGAGAGTACCAGAAAAGCGGAGCTATTTGTCCCTTACCTGCTTGTGTTCCGGAGCAGGAAGAAGACGAGTGTGATGGCGGTTCCTGGGAGAGCGCGATATTTATACCGAGTGGACGGAGGCAGGGCGGGTGAAGAATCTATCCAGGCTGAAAGGGAATACGAACGTATCCTAGGATGCAGGTAAGGCCTACTGGCCTTAAATTAGTGTAGCAATTCGGTCCTTATGTACGGACTTCCTGAACGCACAGATGTGCTTGTGTTTACATCTGTGAGTGTTCGTTACAAGAAGTTGCTTTATACATATTTGTATGCGTATTTTTAAATACACACACGTTTGTAGGTATACATATGTATGTATATGTATATATGTGTATGCATAGATATACATGCAGAAAAGTATATGTATACCTTTCTGATCAGCTTTCTATGTATTTATTTTTATTAACATAATATGTATATATAGTTGTCAACATGCCTGTCTATCTATCTACATCATTATAATACAGTTACACACACAAATATATATATATATATATATAGGTATTTATATATACATATGTATATATATGGATATATATGTATAGATATACGCATATATATGTATGTATATATATGTATATGTATATATATATGCATATGTGTGTTTTTTAAGAATTTTATTTTATTTATTGCAACGGGATTACTGCATTGAATTTCTTTTTTGTAGTTCGTTAGCCACAGACATGATAATCTTACGCGAACGTTCTATGAAAACGCTTGTTTTGAATCCGCGGATGCATCGCCACACAGTCGTGCGAATCCGACGTGTGTTGAACAATTCGTATTTCGTGATGGTTTAGGCTGGCCACTCTGTAAGTCAACTGTATCCGTAATGTCTTGCTCAGGCGTGCGATGAATATACTTCGTTTCGATATATTACTTGAAATGACGTGATGTAAATTGTCTTAAATATCTTAATAGATTCATGAGAGTATTCTAAGGGAAAGTATTATTTTTTGTTTATTAAATGTTTAAATGGTCTAGTTTATGCTCTTACGATTTCTTATTCGCTTATCGTCAACATTTAAGTTCTGTTTTGTGCAAGTATAGGGACGGTCAACGTGGCGTCACGATCAGAGGTCAGATTAAGGTTTACAACAGATTAACAAATGCGTATCTCGTAAACTCTTGGTACACTTTGAAAACTTCAGCTTCTCGTTATAACGCTTTTTAGCGACATAGTTGCTCTTTTGTCTACCAACGCGATGTGCATGCGTGAAAAACAAAAACAAAAACAAAAATATATTGCGCTTTTGTCTTGATGACTGCTCCTATTCTTTAGTATTTTCACATTTCACTACTCTGAATTAGGAAGATATTTGCACACTAAATTCTTATATCTAAATTTGTAAGGACTTCTACATTTGTGTGTACATGCATATATACATATATATGTATATATATATATATATATATGCATATATATACATATAAATATATGTATATATATGATTATTTATACATAATATATATATATGCATATATATATATATATTTATACATAATATATATATATATATATATATATATATATATATGCACATGATTTTATAGAATCGCAGTAAAGGTGATTATTGAAGAAAGGTTTATAAATAAGTCTCAAAAAGGATCAATTTTAGTCTTTATTGCACGCACAGAAGTAGGTTCTCAGATCCAATCACTTTGCACGAGATTCCAGTCTTTGACTCTTGACAGCTAATCTCTGCTCATGTAAAGTGAATCAGTTATATTTCCTAATGGTTTTGTGTGTGTAAATGTTTGAATGATTGTTCAGAGAAAGAGAATGTCAAGTAAATTCCTCCTGAGTAGAAATGTCTGTATAAAATGAGTGATGGGTGAGTGATGAGGTTGCATCTAGCATGAGAAGACGGTGTCGAGCATGGCGAAGAGATCCTCCCTGGAAAGGACGCACTTGCTGAATCGGACGCTGCACGCCTTGGGGTCGTCCTTGGCAAGGGCGATGGCCTGGTCGTACTCGATGCGGGAGGACTTGAGGTTGTCGGGATTCTCGAGGGCCGTCTTGAAGGTGGACATGGATGGAGTGAGGCGGTCGGCGGGCGTTGCTTCGATCTCGCACAGCAACTTGGCGATGCAGCCGGCCGAATCCAGCTTTTGGGCGACGGCCACCTTTGGAGGAACAAAGTGGGATTAGACACGTGCGTAAATATCGTTTATGTTAGTAAGAATCATGATTTAGAAATCTATTTTGCCCATTTGATGTTAGACTTACAATATTAAACTTTCTCTTTAGATCGTCTGTACAAACCGACTCTGTAGTTTATATAAGCGTTAACTTACTTCAGTTGCAACGTCCTCCTCCATGGAATCGACATCCCTCCTGTAACGGCGCTTCAGATGCTTCCCGATAAGAACTCCCTTGAGCACCGCCAGGGCGCCCACGCCCAAAGCTGCCGCTGCAGAAGCGGTGATAGTGGTAGCGGCGACGGTCCCGACTGCGGCGGTGGTTCCCAAGAGGAGCAGAGACTCGGAGGAGGCCCAGAGGCCGCACAGGAGGAGAGCGACGAATACGCGAGAATTCATGATGCAAGCTAAAGGGAGAAATCGGTAAAAATGTAGGATTTTTCTCTCGATAACATTCTCATGATTATTGTTTTTTTCACATCTAACGTTACATGTTCTTATTATCATTATCAACATTTATATACTTTAAAAGCTAGCTCTACAAAACATAAAAAAATACAAAAAAATCAACATCGAGACTAGAAAAAAAAAAAAATAATAATAATAAGTCAAATATCAGTCTTATAGAGCTTTCTCTGTCCTGTACCTGCGTGTGTTCCTGGCGAGGGCGTGCAGGGTTCTGGTACCGACCCGAGGGCTCCAGCGCGTATTTATAGCGGCCGGAAGGACATGCAGGAGGTGAAGGACCTTTTTGCTAGCTGGCTGAAGCATCGCGCAGGTTTACCCTAACGTGTCGCTCGACTACATAGCTATTAGTTTCATCTGTGTGCATACGCGGAAGTTTATACATATATATACTCACATGTATATGTATATATATGCATATATATATATATATATATATATATATATATATATATATTGATATATGCATATATATACACATACATGTGTAAATATATTTGTATATGTGTAAATATAATGTATACATTTAATATATATATACACAGATGTGTATATATTGATATACACACAGACACACAGACACACACGCACACATTTATATACACACAAAACACATGTGTTATCTAATATTTATGTACACATCAATGCAAATTGCTGTGTACATGTTCAGGACTAACGGAAGTAGAAAAGAAATTCCCAAAAATCGTGCAAAAGATATGCTTCTTAAAAATAAATAAATAAATAAATATATTTTTTTAATACTTAAGGCAAACTTGGGCAGCAAAAGGCACCGACATTGTCCTTAGGTCTGTAAATAAATATATGTATATATATATGTATATATGTATATACGTATATATATATGTATGTAAATGTATTGTAAATATATTATTTATCTATATATGTATGTATATGCACAGATATACCCATAAATGTGTGTATGCATATATATATACATACATACATACATATATAAATACACATATACATATATACATCTATAAATAAGCAAATACATAGATATATATACACAAACTCACACACACAAATATTTATATGCAAATCTATATGTATTTATGTATATGTATGTTTACACAGATATATATATATATATATATATATATATATATGTATGTATCCATATATATATGAAAATATATAGATAGATAGATTTATGCATATATAGATATTGATATAAGTGTGTGTGTGTTTATGTATGTTGATATAATATATATGTATATATATGAATATAAATAAATAGACAAATAAATAATTATATATACATATATATATATATATATATATATATGTATATATAAACATAATATATATATTTATATATCTGTGTGTGCATTTATATATTCATATATATATATATATATATATATATATATATATATATATATATAAGTGTGTGTGTGTGTGTGTGTGCATTTATATATTCATATATATATATTTATATATGTGTGTATATGCATTTATATGTACATATATATACATATATATGTGTATATGTAAATGTATGTATGTATTTTTGTATGTATCTCTCTCTCTATATATGCAAAAATACCTATATAAAAATATATATGTATGTATATATATGTATAAATATGTATATACATACATATAGATATGGATATATATGCATATATATTATGCATCATGTATATGCATATGGATACACACATACAGATATATATATATATATGTATGAGTATGTGTGTCTCTGTGTGTGTGTGTATACACGCACACGCCTTAGGGACTCCAGCTCCGAAATTCTCCTTAGGGTATCTGGGAAGCGACTCAAGTACAAGAAACCAATTCTAAAACGCCAAGGCGACCGCGCGGCGGCCCACAGCGTCCGCTCTCTGTTTGCGTACATTCGTTTCCGTTGCTACTGTTTTGGCAAATCAAAGGGAAGGCGAGCATTAACTCTGATACTCCATCACATCGAGCTTGCTTTCTATATATGTGCGTGTGTATGTATATACACACACATGAATACATACATACATGTATGTGTGTAGACATGCAAATGTATCCTTTTTTTGTATGTGTATACCAAAACGGAAATACTTTTTTTTTATGTATGTATATGATTAATTTAATTGTATATATTGGAAAGTTGTTATTGTTACAAGAACAAAAAAGTGTAATCATCATATATATCCACTAACACTCACATGATTGTGTGTTATTATTCGTTTTCATTTTGTGAATTCATATATATATTGTGTGTATGTATATATGTATATATATTTATATACGTATATAAGATACATGTATACATACACAGACACACACACATTATTCATAAATGTGTGTGTGTGTGTGTGTGCATAATATATAAATAAGTATATATACTGTACTGTAAACCTCATGAGCATGTAGCGAACAGTAGAAAAGGAAAGAAATAATTTCTTGTAGAATTATGGTTTATTCAGTTTCATGGTGAGCATAAGATGAGTAATAACATGTAAACTCTTGACACAGTGACGACTGCGATCCACTCAGTCTGCCTGCCTGTATGCATGATGATGAGATTATGAAGTGCTTAGCCTAAGGTGATGCTCATGACTGGCATGAGAAGGTGGAATCCAGCATGAAGGAGAGATCCTCTCTGGAGAGGATGCACTTGTCGAAGAGGATGCCGCAGGCCTTGGCGTCTTTCTTGGCGAACTTGGAGCCAAAGGTGATGGCCAGGTCGTAGACGCCTCGGAAGCCCTTGAGGTTTTGGTTGTCCTCGAAGGCGGTCTTGAAGGTGGACATGGCAGGCGTGAGCTGATCAGCGGACATGGCCTCGATTTCGCACAAGAGCTTAGCCACGCAACCAGCAGAGTCCATCTTCTGTGCCACAGCAATCTGTTGGAGCGAAAAGAATATTATTAGTAAAAAACAAAATTACTTTATGCCTTTCATTTCATATATACCTAAAAGCACAAGTAAATTTTGTGAATGTAGTTTATATAAGCGTTAACTTACTTCAGTTACAACGTCCTCCTCCATGGAATCGACGTCTCTCCTGTAACGGCTCTTCAGAAGTTTCCCGACGAGAACTCCCTTGAGCACCGCCAGGGCGCCCACGCCCAAAGCTGCCACTGCAGAAGCGGTGATAGTGGTAGCAGCGACGGTCCCGACTGCGGCGGTGGTTCCCAAGAGGAGCAAAGACTCGGAGGAGGCCCAGAGGCCGCACAGGAGGAGAGCGACGAATACGCGAGAATTCATGATGATGGCGGAGTCTGTGAGGAGAAAAGTTGACAGTGAGAAAAAAGAAATCGTTTAGAAGAGGATGACATGAGAACTATTCCAGAAAGTACCAGAAAAGCGGAGCTGATTGTCCCTTACCTGCTTGTGTTCCGGAGCAGGAAGAAGACGAGTGTGATGGCGGTTCCTGGGAGAGCGCGATATTTATACCGAGTGGACGGAGGCAGGGGGGGTGAAGGACATACCCTGGCTGAAAGGGAAAGCGAACGTATCCTAGGATGCAGGTAAGGCCTATTGGCTGTAAATTAATAGAGTATTTCAATTCTTAAGTACGACTGCCTGAACTCACAAATGTGCTTGTATTTACTTCTGTGAGTGTTCGTTACAAGAAGTTGCTTTATACATATTTGTATGCGCATTTTTGAATACACGCGCTTGTAGGTATACATATGTATGTATATGTATATATATATGTGTATGCATAGATAAACATATGTTTATATATGCAGAAAAAGTATATGTATACCTTTCTGATCAGCTTTCTATGCTTTCTATGTAACATTCGTTACAATAAGGTGCTTCATATGTATTTGTATCCACATTTTTCATTCACACAAATATATATATATATATATATATATATACACAGATGTATATAGATAAACAAACACATGTATATATATATGTATGTATGTGTGTGCGTGTGAGTGTAAATATGTATTTACACACATATATATGTGTGTATGTATATGCATAACCTTATACACTTTTATATGTAATTATATATATGTGAATGAATATATATATAAATTTATGTATACACGCACATAAACATACATATATATATATATATATTTATATATATGGTCATATGTATATTTATAACTATCAATTTGTCTATCTGTATGTATGTATGTATTTATCTATATCTATCCATCTAACTATCTATTTATATTTGTCTGTATAACTATCTCTCTCTATCTATATGTATATTTGTATGCTTATATACACGCATTTATACATGGATGTATATTCATACACATGTATATATAAATGCATGTATATGTGTTTGTATAACATACATATGCATATATATATTCATTTATGTATGCACGTATATATACACATATGAAAAACTCACACACATATACATAAACACACACACACATATATATACATATATATCCAGATAAACACACACACACACGCAGATAAACACACACAAACAGACATACACACACACAGACACACACACACACATATATATATGTGTGTGTGTGTGTCTGCGTGTGTGTGTGTATTTGGATACATATATGTGTGTGTGTATATGTGTGCGTTTTTTCATATATATATGTGTGTGTGTACATAAATTAATCTATATATATAAATAAAATCATATAATACATATAAATATATATACATACGAGTATACAGACATATGTGTATATATGTATGCATATATGTATAGATATATAATATATACGGATATATCTGCAGATATACATACATATGTGTATGTATTTTTATACATATAGGTACATAATATATATGTATATATATCGTTTGTGTGTCTATGTGTATATAAATTCATAACATGTATATATATATGTATATACATATATATCTATATGATATACATGTATATATCTATGTATCTATACATAAATGTGTTTGTGCATGTGTTTCTTTGTATATATAAAGTGCACACACACACACACACACATATTATATATACACACACACGCACACATACACGTATATATGTATATATATGTATGCATGTAGGTGTGTGTGTGATATATATGTATATATACATAAATATATATATACAGAGAGATATGGATATATATATTATGCATATACATTTATGTATATGCATATACATATATACATATATACATATATTTATGGATACACACATACACAGATATATATATATATATATATATATATATATATATATGTATATATAGGTGTGTGAGTGTGTGTGTGTGTGTGTATACACGCACACGCCTTAGGGACTCCAGCTCCGGATTTCTCCTTAGGGTATCTGGGAAGCGACTCAAGTACAAGAAACCAATTCTAAAACGCCAAGGCGACCGCGCGGCGGCCCACAGCGTCCGCTCTCTGTTTGCGTACATTCGTTTCCGTTGCTACTGTTTTGGCAAATCAAAGGGAAGGCGAGCATTAACTCTGATACTCCATCCCATCGAGCTTCCTTTCTATATATATATGTATATATATATATGTATATATATAAATATATCTGTGTGTGTGTGTGCATATATGTATATATATGTATATATGCAAATTAATATCTATGTATATACATAGATATGTATACACACATGAATACATACATGCAGATACATATGCATGTATGCATGAGTACATGCATATGTATAATTTATATTTGTATGTGTATACCGAAACACGTTCGTGCATGTGCATGCATATAAGGACATTAGGAAACCAATTTTTTATGTTTATATAAGATTATTTTAACATTATACATTGGAAAATTGTTAATGTCACAGGAACAAAAAAGGGTAATCATATATATCCACTAACGCTTACATGCTTGTGTGTTAT
>NC_061825.1:40927146-40929646 GCF_019202785.1 Penaeus chinensis | reverse complement strand
AGAGAGAGAGAGAGAGAGAGAGAGAGACAGACAGACAGACAGATAGACAGACGACAGACAGAGAGAGACAGAGAAACGAAAAAAGGGAGCGTGAGAGACAGAGAAACAGCGAGAGAGAGAAAGAGAGAGAGAGAGAGAGAGAGAGAGAGAGAGAGAGAGAGAGAGAGAGAGAGAGAGAAGAGAGAGAGAGAGAGAGAGAGAGAGAGAGAGAGAGAGAGACAAACAGACAGAGAGATGACTCATCGGTAGATAGATAGACAAGCAGAGATAAACCGACACAAATAACAGAGATACAATTTGTTTTTGTTTTTTCTTTCAGATTCTTTAATTCTCTTCCCTCTTTCCTTTTTCACAACTCACATCAAATACCTTTTCCACGCATTTTCTCCCTCTTAAGAAGCCACAAGACCTATCCACAAAGAACATGATATTTCTTTCCCTATTCTTTTACAAACAATCTCCAGAAAGCAATGGCTTACCACGCCCAGCAAATTGATAATTATTTTCTTACAATTTATGAATAGGTCTCTCTCTCTCTCTCTCTCTCTCTCTCTCTCTCTCTCTCTCTCTCTCTCTCTCTCTCTCTCTCTCTTTCTCTCTCTCTCTCTCTCTCTCTCTCTCTCTCTCTCTCTCTCTCTCTCTCTCTCTTTCTCTCTCTCTCTCTCTCTCTCTCTCTCTCTCTCTCTCTCTCTCTCTCTCTTTCTCTCTCTCTCTCTCTCTCTCTCTCTCTCTCTCTCTCTCTCTCTCTCTCTCTTTCTCTCTCTCTCTCTCTCTCTCTCTCTCTCTCTCTCTCTCTCTCTCTCTCTCTCTCTCTCTTTCTCTCTCTCTCTCTCTCTCTCTCTCTCTCTCTCTCTCTCTCTCTCTCTCTCTCTCTCTCTCTCTCTCTCTCTCTCTCTCTCTTTCTCTCTCTTTTTTACCAGCCAGATGATATTTTAATACAGTGATAATAGCACAGCCCCTCAGGCATGTATGTAACACTAATGTTTGACTGATGGCCCTTTACAAAAATAGAAGCACAGCCAGTTTGGATAGATGCTTTGGTATCTTACCCTGTTTTTTTGCAGGGCATGTACACTGTTCTGTAAATAAATGTTATCAAATCAAATCTCTCTCTCTCTCTCTCTCTCTCTCTCTCTCTCTCTCTCTCTCTCTCTCTCTCTCTCTCTCTCTCTCTCTCTCTCTCTCTCTCTCTCTCACTCTCTTCGCTATTTTCCATCACATGAATTCCAGCTCGGATGGCGCATTTAAAATCCCTTCTCCATTTCTGTGTTTCCATCAATCCATATTTCCCAGCGCTAAGACCACTCCCGTCTCGTTGACATCGGGTGTACTGTGTTGCTAAACTTCCACTCCCTTGATTCCACTTTCGTCTCAATACAGCACCAACACACCCGACATTCTTCTTTCAAAAAAATATTATGAGTATGTTTGTGATGGAGGAAGTGGGAAGGGAAATCCGCAGAAAAATGCAAAATCTATGATTATTTTTCGTTTTATCAGTGGGATTTTGTGTGAGTTTATTCATAACAAACAGAGTTATGCAACATACCTGGATTTGATATACCTGTAGGTTGTGATAATGAAGCGAGTTATGATAATGAAGTGAGTTGTGAGTGCCATGTTGTGAGTGCGGGTTGTGATGCTAGTATAATCGTACGTATATTGTGATAATTATGTGATTTTATTATACACACTGCCTTTTTGTGTGATATGTTACGCCATGTAAAATATAGAAGATTGTGTTTAGTTTATATTGCTGTGTAGCATATCACCAATGTGAACGAATGTCCGATTTATAGAGTACAATATTTTATATTATGTCAGCGACACTCTCAGACGGAGCCTGGCGTTTGGGGCAGAGGAACTTGAAGAGTTCTGTATTATTTTTGTCAGAGCTGATCTCCAATGAATCTGCTTTAGTTTTCATCGATGTTTTATTCACCCTCAAGTATCGTGGAGAAACACCCAACCACAGAAGACAAGCAATACCAACCTACTTTTATTAACAATATGGGATTAATTATTCCTCATACATGTGATAAAAACTTTTACTCATTTCACTTAAGCCTAGAACTTTCATAAACTATTATCCAAATGAACCTGTACAATTACTCGAATGAACTGCCTTGCAACTATTTTTTGTATCTAAAAGTCCA
The DNA here is from genome assembly GCF_019202785.1 of Penaeus chinensis. Taxonomy (NCBI): domain Eukaryota; kingdom Metazoa; phylum Arthropoda; class Malacostraca; order Decapoda; family Penaeidae; genus Penaeus; species Penaeus chinensis. The sequence continues at coordinate 40,927,490 of NC_061825.1, read as the reverse complement.
CTCATTTCTTACTGAAAATCAAAATAGTTTCAAGGTGTATTTCGACAAATCATTCTTGACCATAGCCTTTTAAAAGCATTTGACCTTCATGGCACATATGCATGTAACGAGCTCAAGCATTCAAAGCTAGCAATTTTCTCTGAGGAAATTAGAATATGTAAATGTATGCTTGCCGTCACTATAAAATGAATATACAGCTGTGTGTGTGTGTGTGTGTGTGTGTGAGAGAGAGAGAGAGAGAGAGAGAGAGAGAGAGAGAGAGAGAGAGAGAGAGACAGACAGAGAGAGAGAGAAGAGACACACAGATACACAGACAGACAAAGGAAGAGAGAGATGGAGGGAGA
>NC_061825.1:40904646-40909646 GCF_019202785.1 Penaeus chinensis | reverse complement strand
AAAAACTTTTCCTTCCAAAAATTCTACGAATAGGGTTACAGGTCAGATCAGGCCAACCTAGAAATTGACTCCTTGATGACTAAACGCTGCTGGAACCATCGACCTGTAAACAAAACTAATAAACTAAATTACAGTGGGCCTGGTGTCAGAGAAGTAATATCACTTCAGTTCATGAAAAATTCACCAAAAAAATATGACTAAGTGAATTAACCAACCACAGTTAGTTTAACATGATCATTTCAATTTCTTGGAGTGGCTGTACTTCAAACTTCAAACATTTCCTTATCAATCAGTTTTTTTTTTTTCCCTAAGATCAGCTCTTGTTTCCTTAATACAGAAGTCAGTCTTAGTCTCTCAGTCTTAGTCTCTCTTGCTCTCTCGCACTCACTCTCTCTCTCTCTTGCTCTCTCTCTCTTGCTCTCTCTCTCTCTCTCTCTCTCTCTCTCTCTCTCTCTCTCTCTCTCTCTCTCTCTCTCTCTCTCTCTCTCTCTCTCTCTCTCTCTCTCTCTCTCTCTCTCTCTCTCTCTCTCTCTCTCTCTCTCTCTCTCTCTCTCTCTCTCTCTCTCTCTCTCTCTCTCTCTCTCTCTCTCTCTCTCTCTCTCTCTCTCTCTCTCTCTGTGTGTGTGTGGGCGTGGGCGTGTGTGCTTGTGTGTAATTGTGTGTAATCATGTGTAATTGTGTGATTGTGTGTGTTTGTGTGCATATAAGGGTGTGTATGTGTGAGGGTGTGTGCGTGTGAGGGTGTGTGCGTGTGAGGGCGTGTGCGTGTGAGGGCGTGTGCGTGTTAGGGCGTGTGCGTGAGAGGGTGTGTGCATGTGAGGGTGTGTGCATGTGAGGGTGTGTGCACGTGATAATGTAGTTGTGTGTGCAGATCTGTGTATGGATGTGGATGTAGCTGTGTATGTGCATGGGTGAGTCTATGTAAGCTCATACACATGTGCACATGATGTCATGTGTATGTACGTGTATGCAATATTAATGAATCAATATGATTTATATCAGAGTATATCCTTCATCTACACTGGATCAACTATCAATCAAATTTAAACCTTCATGTAATTTTTGATTCACTTAAGCATATCTTTATTCAATCTTTTATTTCCTATTCCTCTACTCATACCCATAAACACTGAAAACAAAATTGGAAATTCCATTACCCAGCTATGCTATCATTGCACAGTATCTCTACATCAGATTTTAAAAAAAAATTAAATGAATTAAATACTGCTACAGTTCTATATTTTGGAACACTTATTCATAAAAAATATTCACAAGTGACCATTTCTAATTCATAAGACACAGAACTGGTATGACACTTCATGACTGAGTGACAATTCTTGTTACACAAGAGAGTAGTATCATGTCCCTTGGGCATTATAATTGACATGATGATTATCATGATTGAAATACATTTACAATACATTTGCTTTCTTTAGTATGTTTCATTTTCCATGATAGCAAATGATCTTTCGTTGTTCTTTCATAAATGATACCGATAAAGATAATAAAGTAATAACAATAATGATAGTACCAAAAATAATAATGGTGATGATAATGATTATGTGTGGGTAATAATAAAGATATAAATATTAAAATCAATAAGAATAAGTATTATAATAAAAAAAAATAATTACAACAATAACAATAAAAATTATGATCATAATACTAACAAGAAAACCAAAAACAAAGCTTACTCCTTATTACATCCTTACACTTTTTGAGCAACTTGAAGAGAGCAGCCAAACGCCCTTTCTTCTGGCCGACTTTCAGCCAAACCTCATGAAAAAAAATAACATGTACTGCATATATATCTATATATTCATATCTAAAGAAAAAAATATGAGGCAGTGTTTGACAAGCCTTCTTCGCCAACCTCATTAACTACGGAAGCATGTTCAGTTAGAAAAAGGTTCCCAATGTGAGATTTGTCCTTAAGATTGTTCCCTTCTTGAACAACATAGTAAGTCAACGTTTGCCATTGATTACTCAATAATAGACACTATTTACAAGTCTCCTTATGATAGAATTACTTGGAAATGTGTCTATAGTGAGTCAAGATTCCACAGAGAAAGATATAGAGAGCTTAGAAATAGCATCTTATGTATGTTCATACACTGTAGCTGAATATGTATGTATGAATCCATAGTACACATATATACATAAATGATAAAGAAATCTCTCATAACATACATGATAAATTAATCTCTCATAATCTCTCGTATTATTGTCTTTTACACATATATACATGCAATTGATCAAATTCTTTTAACAAGATAACAACAGGATAGCACCATCTGCGGTGAGAAGGAAGAGAAATTTTTCCAAGGTCCCTGGCTAGTATCTTCCTCTTGCTATAACCTCTTGAAACTCTTGCTTGAAGCTGTCGGTGACGTGATCAAGATGGTACTTTGGCCAGTAGTTAGCAAAATCTTTGCTGCTCTCCAGTCCATAGGGAGTGAGGAGGTGGCGGTTGTATTCACTCATTCTGGAAACAATGTTCACTGTTATGATTTTTTATTCTTGAGCACATTATGTGTTATTTTGATAATGAAGGTAATATGAAAGCTCACTTGCTGCTGCAGGCCTCTATTCATTTATATCCATAAAGCAATATGTCTAATATTTCTATAATTTTCTTTTATCTAAATCAATTGATCTTCAAAGTCATAATAATATCAACCTATCTTTTGATCATTTCTCTGAAATTCAGTCAAAAGCAAAGTATAATTTTTTTTATATATATATATATATATATATATATATATATATATATATATATATATATATCACTGCTCTAAAAAAAAAGTCATCCCATCAACTGTCAATATTGAAGGAATGACACCAACCCACAACAGACCCAAGGTTTACCTGCTCCATGTCAGCCTATCCAGAAACCGCCAGTAGGAAGGCTTCATGTTAAAGCTCTCCCACACAGCACTGTGGAAGAGGTACCCTGTGCACAGGGCATACAGGAACTCCACAGAGCCAGGGATACGAGGAAGATAACCATCATCACAGCCTTTCTCGTATATGCTCTGATGAGTGTTTAGATATTCCTAAATATTAATGCCTTATTCATTAAACATAAGTCTGGCAAAATAAAATAACAGCACATTTTTTTTTCACACACACACTTATAAAATAAGACAGCAGATAAAAATATAAATATACACATGATGTAAAAGCAATCTATTCTTCTGTCATAAAAACAAAATATACAAATTTCTTTAACAAAAATAGTTTAACATAATGCTAGTTAAGAAACAATAATTACAACTTTAATAATGAGAAAATTTTAAAAATTGACAAACCTCAATGGCCTTCCACATTATGTAGAGAGCTAGTGATGGGGCCGAGTAGAAATACATAGAGAGAGCAGACAGCACCCCTGCCACTGCCCCGTGTGCTGCCTCATCCTTTCCACTCCACCAGCGACCCAAGCAGCATGTCCCCTGCAAGAAAATTATGCTTTATAAGGTTGCTGTTCTACCCTGTTGATGAGGATAACAAAACACCCTCCGTCACTTGTCTTGTGCCACTTGCCTTTCCTAATCCTGTACTTCTTTATCTCTTTTTCTCAATACTTTTTGTCTCTCTCCCTCTCCTTCTCCCTCTGCTCCCTTTCCTGCTCTACCAATCACCCATTGCTACCTCTCTTGCCATACCAATCTCTTTCTGCTCGCTCCCTACCTATTTCCCTTTGTTCCCTCTCCTCCTCTCCCATCTCTCTCTTTCTTTCTTCACTTGTTCTCTCCCTTTCCATTTCTCCCTCCCTCACTCACTCACTCACATTCTCTCATATTCTCTCTCACACTCTTTTCCATACCTTAAACACAGACATAAACCATGCTAGGAAAATGCCAGCTTGGAAGTTATGTGGGTTGGTCAGCAAGTCATAGAGCTTCGAGGGTTTCCCCAGGAGTCGGGGTAGGGACGGGATAATCTTCACTGCAAGCTGTAGGAGGAAGCCTTGACTGAAACCTCTCAGGGCAGTCTAGAAAAAGAAGAGTTTCAGTGTAAGTAGCAAGCAGATGCAACAATTTGAAAACAGAATATAGTAATGGTTAGAATAAGTAACTTGCAGGAGTAATTTTTTAAGATTATTATGTATATCAGCATTCTGAGCAATAAACTAATTGGTATGATGTGTCACAAAAGTAGTCCACAAACCTTAATCATGAAACAATAAAAAAATATATCGAATATGTTTCTCTTTGCCATTTTCTATTAACTTATTGAAAAAAATGACAAATTCACCTACAACTCATCAATTACACAGATTGATATAATCTCTGGCATAAACTTAACTGCTAAAGTGTGGGCTTAAGACAGGGAAAAACAAATCAAAACTCTATAATGAACTAAAGTAAGTCTTCTGCCAACTAATCATCATTCACATTTAATGCAATAAATGAGTGATAGATACTTCTGGACTAGCTAAAATTCAATATCTATGATCTTTTTAACCCACTGCTACCAGGGATAGCAGCAATAGATGTCATGTCCAGTGATTTTAGTTTATGTATTGTGTTTACTCATAGATGGCTCAATTAATGCTTCATCACCAGAGTCAATTACTGGTCCTACCCATTCACCAATTTACCTTTTCCTTGATTTTTGGATATACTATTTTTTACTTTTTGTTGCTAATAGTATTCTTAAGCACATGCTGCCAAGGAAAATGAATTAAAAAGGGGAAAATGCTGTGCTCATTTTTTATATTTATGTGAAATGTTTCTGCACATAGATGGCTCTGCTAGTACTTAGCCACAAAGGAGTCAATTAATAGACCTTGTGACCATACCTAATTTCACCATTCCTTGAAATGGCATGAAAAACATATTTTTTACTAATGCTATGAATATCGATGGTGTTATTTTTATTATAGAAATTATAATTACTATAATGTTATAAACATTAGTAACAGCAAAATAAGATAACGTAAAATATTTTCGTAAATCAAGGAAAAGGGTAAAGAGGTCAGACAGGCAGTATGTGTA
>NC_061825.1:40889646-40892146 GCF_019202785.1 Penaeus chinensis | reverse complement strand
AGTTATATTGCATGAAGGAAATTATTTTTTTGTACTTAAGTTATATTAGATGTAAGTTTACATGTATAACATTTATGCTATTAGAATAAGGATAAGGTTTGTTTCAATATGATTTTGATATCATTTTTTAGTGTTGATTTCATGACTTCCATCCACAGCATAAAATCCAAGGTTTTATGTACTAGATATAACCAAAAGTATTCGTTCATTTTTATAAGTGTATTTCAATTTAATAATGTAAATCTTAATCAATGAAAAGTCATTTCCTGATTTATAAACCAGTATTCATTAAAACATGTCCTCTTTTGTGACAGACCTTATTTCAGTATATATTGTGTCTTCATAATAGTTCTTTAGTAGCATACAGTCTTGCTGCAGTGAAGATTCAAGACAGTGCTAATGAAAACTCATTTCATTTCTTTAATATTTAAGTATTTGTTGTCTTTTGATGATTTTTACATTTCTTAGCATACCAAAAAAGCAAGATTCTATCAATAAGTTATCCTCTTTCTAATTTTGCTAAAACACTGCTTGTATCCTGTTAATTCATTGTTCCACCTCTGTGTATATTGTTTCAACATCATTGATATATTGTTCCATTCTGGTTATTGAAATTTTCAAGTATTGTTAACCCATTGGATCTGGACGTTTCACTGCCATCACGTGACCTAAAATACAGGCATTAGGCTTACTTGAGCTGCCTCTCTGATGGGTGTGTGGCTTGTAGGCCGAGTGCACATAAACACTTGTGAGCAATAACAAGAATCCATGGCCCCTCTTTGCAGTGTTATTTCTCTTTTTTTGCAAAAACATTTTTAGTATTTTTGCTATTTTCCAATGTCTGTATTTGTCATTTCATTTGCTTTATCCAGATGGTAATAAACTGTTTTTCTCCAGACTATATCATCTCTCTTGGTACTTCATAACTCACTGCAGTATTAATAAGAACAAGAAACACTTTGTTATTTGTGTTGTGCTGTAATTTTTTCATGACATTCAATTTTCTGAAATACAACTGCGTCACTGGTCACGGCATACAGGAATAGCATCCTGAACATGGAAATAGTCTCCTTCCTGGAGCTGGCGCTCTTCCAGTCATGGCTCACAGATGGTACATTCCACACTCATTTGTTAACGGAAATCATGCAAAAGTCCCTTCCTAAATGACTATTAAGTCTAATCACTCTCTAAGAGCTTTGTGCACTTGTGGCGAGTCATTCCCATCACTCTGGCCTTCATCCGAAATTCTCATGACACTTGGTTCCTGTCACCTCAGCCCTTACCCAAATTTTCCCATGTGCACCACCCTGCCCTCAAGCCATTTTTATTCATGAGGTCATATCATCCAGATTGTAGGGGTTAATATATAATTCCAGTATCACATATGAATCACTATTTCATTATTGCAAAGGATATTAGTTGATTCTGATACCACATTTGAACCTGTTTTTTAAACTTTGTCATTGCCAACAGGAACAAGTTCTTGGCATTGATTCGGGATCATCAGAGGAAGAGTTTGAGTACAATGACACAGATGAAGAAGAAGAAGAAGAGGAAGATGGGGAGCAGGAAGAGGGAGAGGATGAAGACGAGGATGAACTGTACATGGATGACGACATTGAAGACGAAGATGAAGAGAGGTTGCCAGATGACAGGGCCTGGGGCAACAAAAAGTGGAGGTACATTGGCACTGACACAAGCGATGAGAGGATTCAAAGTAAGTTGAGGATTGCATCAGTCGGAATGAATAGAGGAATTATGAATATTTATAGAGAAGTTGAATAATGATGAAATGTGTTAGGTATTGCTGTGTTATGGAGATCAGGCAATATTAATGAGTATTCTTTATTGAAAAGTATGTGAGAATAAGATAAAGAGCAGATCTTATGATTTGCTTAAAATAAGGTGTGAATAATATGAAAAACCACATACCTTTAATCTCCTATCAAGTGATCAGTCATAATAGGTTTAAAAAAAGGGAACAGAAGGACTATTTATGATTAGTATACATTTGTGTTTTGACCCAATTGCCCCATGTGGCAAGAATACATGCCATGCCCACTGTAATACACATTTATTTATTGTATTTACACATAGATAGCTCTACAAGTTCTCAATCAGCAAATAGCCAGTTATTAGAAACTACTTATCTCACCTGTTTACCCTTTTCTTTCACATTAAGAAAGGGTCTTTTGTATCATTTCATTGTCTAAAATATTTTAATGACAAATTACAAGGAATGGGGAAATCAGGATCGGTGACTAGGGCTTACTGATAGACTCCTTGCCGACTGAGCAGATGTGGAGCCATCTGTATGTAACAAAATTCACCAAAAATTACAAGGGACAGAACATAAATCCGGGGCAAATGGGTTAAGATTCTTTACATTATGATATAAGCAATATCATGACCAATGATCTGGACCACATGAAATTATCCACATTATATACATGTCAGAATTATCTGGGGAAAAAAAAACAAAAAACAACAACATAAATTC
>NC_061825.1:40879646-40884646 GCF_019202785.1 Penaeus chinensis | reverse complement strand
AGCGTCAACTACGAGATCTCAAAGAACAAGGGCCTGACAGCGTACCGCAAGAAGGAATTGCAGAACCCCAGGGTGCAGTACAAGAAAAAGTACCAGGCCAAGCTGAAGAAGAGGAGAGGACAGGTATGCTCTCTCTCTCTCTCTCTCTCTCTCTCTCTCTCTCTCTCTCTCTCTCTCTCTCTCTCTCTCTCTCTCTCTCTCTCTCTCTCTCTCTCTCTCTCTCTCTCTTTCTTTCTTTCTCTTTCATTGAAATAAACTGTTTCCTTAAGAGAAAAAAAGGTAATAGAAATTAGGAGCCAAAGAATAGCCATTACAGTTGATATCAAAGGATAATTTAAATTTAGAAAATTAGTGATCGTGATCTTCCAAAAAATACAAAGAGCAGATAGACATGATTATACGATAAGGTATTGATACATTCTTCATTAAGAGATATTTTCTTTGTCCTTTTTAGGTACAACAAGTGAAGAAAGAGCTCAATCGTTACGACGGAGAAACTACGGGTATTAAGGCTTATACTGTTAAGAGCCGAAAGCTTAAATAAAAAAGTATATTTGTTTTTGATTTTATATAAAGCTGGTAAATAAATGAAAGTGTAGATGGTTACTTGAGATTTTTGTTCTCTTTTTTCCTTTTTTTTCTGTTCAAAGATAAATACCATGGAAGAAGAAAAATTTATGCAAATAAGATTTTGTAATGTGTTATTTTATGGCTAAGAAATCACATAGAGGCCATATTTCTTTCTGAGACATATTTACAGGCATTCCTTGGTACATAGAAATGCATACAGCAAAATTATAAATATAATATGGGTCATGCTAGATTGGTATCATCATTATCTGCCACAATCTTCCCTGGCAGCAGCATGTTCAGTGAAAAGCCAAGAACCCTCCTAGGGATTTGCCCTGTTCTTCCACAGAGACCAGTTCAGGGCCTAACCTCATGACATGACAGTCCCATTCACTAAACACACAGCTTCTCAAGGTCTCAATATCTGCCGCAGGCCAAGTGACTCTTCCTCCTGGCATGAAGGTGGCTAGGTCTTGTAATACATCTTGGTCTCACATATTCTAAGGCTGTCTCAGATGGCCTCATATCTGCCGACATCCTTTTTATGAGCACTTTACTGGTTATAGAGTCTTTATACAATGGCTGGTCTCCATTAGGCTGATGGAGGATGAATGAGTGAATGAGTGCTAGCCTCGATAGCGAGTGAGTCTGCCACTATTAGGGTGACTGTTGACCAAGGCTATGTCAAGGCAACATTTATGACCCCCCAATTACTATGTTCTACAGTGGGTTACACTCATGGCTTCAGGTAAGGACTACCAATTGCAACTGCAGGAGGTCAAAGAAGGCTGTTAGGAAGCTGTGCAGGGCCGTGTCTTAAGGACACCAACTACAGGAAACGGTACGGGCTATGGTGGTTCAGTATGTACCTTAATCCCAGAGATGAGCTATTACATCATATGAAACTATCTGAAGAGGAGATTGGGTAGTGGAAGGCCTTGCATGGGTGCATAACAGGGTGCCTTGTGTTACTGTTAGGACTGCTATTTTATGACCTACTTCCCAGGGTTCTCTTCTATATACGGGGGAAAATACATGGTGCGTTAGTGAAGGACATGCTGCGTCTGCTTCACCAATGCCTGGGAAGTGGCAAAGGTAGTACAGCTTCCTACAGTCCACTTCAAGGCTAGAGAGGATTACTATCGTCTGCTGTCCCTCTCAGTCGAGGAGGTTCCAAGACCTAGTCATAAATCGCTGCCTCTTCAACTGCACAGTTCAAGGCGGTGAAGGTCGGGGGAAACAGTCGACGATTCCCCTATATGTGCCTCTTGAAGGTGCCGCACTGTATTCAGTTGAAGCAATATTTTCACCAGTAGCAAGCGGACCGGGAAATGGACAGGGGAACAATTTCAAGGATGGGGTTCATTGTGGAGGTTCATGTAACGTCTAATAGCTGCGTTGCAGAGTCTTGGCAGGAGATTTCACTTGTGTAACCCCGTTTGGGCTCTGTTGGTGTGGTGCAGGCTGTTCGGTCGGTGGAGGTGGCCTGGCTGCCTGAGGACTGACAGTCTTGCTCCGGACATTTTTTAATACCACATGGCAAATTATGAAATCTATATGAAGTGAAAACCAGAAGCGTTTGACGTTAGTAAGACCTCGACAATGGATTATGCATTTGTGTTAACCAATAGCCACATACATAATGTTTATTATAACAATGTGTAGACTGGCCTTGAACTCATAATTACTTGCGGTTCAACAACAAAGAATTTTAAGTAATAGCAGACGAGGCCACTGCAGATAAGACCTACTTTTATCTCTTTAACTTACCAACCGAATGCAATAGTAAAATACTTGAAAATTTAGCATATTACCGATTCGACGATGGCTGCTGACGTGGTAGCTGTGCGCGGGGCTTAAACTCCCAGTCGCCTGAAATTAGTTTCTAGGGAACTTAAGATATTGCTGATAAGGGCGGTGCAGATAATGCCATATGGTAAACATCCCCGTATATTCGATACTAACTTCCTGTTTTTATAATGACGATGGTAATGATAATGATAATAATGATAATGATGATAATAATAATAATAATAATAATAATAATAATAATAATGATAATAACAATAGTAATAATGATAATGATAATAATAACAACAACAATGATAATAATGATAATGGCGATGATGATGATAATGAAGTAATAACAAAAATTATAATAGTAAAGATAATATTAATGATGATAATTTTAATAACGGTTGATAATAACAATGATATTAGTAAAGGGGATAATAATAATAGTAGTATTAATAATAATATGATAACGAAAATGATAATGACAATAATACAAATAATAATGTTAATGTTTATTATGATTAATGATAATAATATTAATAATGGTAATAATAATAATGATATTGATATTAATAATAATAATGATACTACTGCTACTAATAATAATTTTGATAATGATAATAATAATAGTTATTATTATTGTTATCATTATTATTATTATTATTATTATTATTATTATTATTATTATTATTATAGTAATAATGATAATAATAATAATAATAATAATAATAATAATAACAATAATAATAAAGGTAGAAATAAGGATAATAGTAATAATAAAAGCTATTATTGTTTTTATAATAATAAAAATGATAATGATAATAATAATTATAATAAGAAAAATGATAATAGTAATAGAAATAATAATAATAATAATAGTGATAAAATGATAACAATAAGAACAACAACAATAATGATGATGATGATGATGATGATGATAATGATAATGATAATGATAATGATAATGATAATGATAATGATAATAATAATAATAATATTGATAATAATGATAATGAAAATTTTGAGAATAATATTAATAACGAGTTGATAATGATAATAAGAATAATTAATTTATAATAATGATAATAACGAATTGATAATGATGATGATGATGATAATAAAAAAACAATAGTAATAAGGATAATGATAATAATAAAAGTAGTAGTAATAACAGTGATAATAATGAAAATCATAACAAAACTAACAATCATGGTAATAGTACGCCTCTTAAACTGAGCCGCCGCTATATCCCAACATAAATTGAAAGCCTATTTGGTAATTTCACATAAGAGAAATATCACGGGCTGTATATTTTGCTAGCATTGCATCGCAATATCACACTGGGCATTGTTGAGAGGCGCTGGTAAAACCGTGGAAAGAAGTTCCTTTATTGTATTATTCATGATGATGTTTGTTATAATCAGGTAATTGAATGTCATATAAATTTAGTGCTTACAAATCATTAAATTTGAACCACGTTGAACCCTCTGTCCGAAACCGTACACTGAATTTGGCTTTCCAAAGAGGCACAGGAACTCTCCCCTCAACTGTACTAGAATTGCCGGAGGAAACGTGGAAATACTGGTCTGACACACGGACTTTTTTCAGATCTAGTATACATGGCTGGTCCCCTCTAAATAAAAGTTATGATAAAACACAGGACCATTCACATAAAATAACACCCACTGCTGTAACCAGATTTCACAAATAAGCAATTATAAATCAGGCAATCAATTCGAGGGAATAGCGCGGTAAAAAATCCACCTTTACGATATATTGTCTTTTTGGCAAGAGTGACAAAAAGAAAATCACTTCCCAGGTTACAAGGAATGAGAGCCGCTGTTACAGAGCTCTAAGTCACTTACGGCTACGGGTATTGATGGAATCTCTCCCTTAAACAACAGGTCACAAAGTTGCTAGCTAAGAGTATGACCTCTATGCCAAAACTGAACTAAATACTGAAATACGGAAGCAATCTCTCCTTGCACAACCCCACTTAAAACGAGTAGGAGGTAAACCGAACTCGAACCGCTAAAAAACAGGTTGGGAACACTGCAGGAAAATAGAAGCCTCATAAAAAGCTCGCTGAACCAATTCGAGAGCAACAACGGCCTTGGCCTTGTATTACATGGTGGCAGAATATTAATGTCCTTGTATGGTGCCGCAGTGTCCATACACAAAAAATATAAACTAACCGAGGCCATGGGGATAATAGCGGGAGTCACGAAGTCAACGCCCATGGCATGACTACCTGCAACGAAGCCCGTGCCAGCTTCAGACAAGTCTAAAAGGAAGATTTTAACACAGAGACAGTCCGATGGAGCGAATGTCACGAAAGATCTTTAATAAAGGACAACATAACCAGAAGACAGTTGACCTAGACAGACAGACAAAATCAGGCCAGGGCAGGAAGATGAGTGAATATGCATCGCCTGGAACTACGAGACAACAAAATGCTCTCATAGACACTGTCCTTCTGCTACTGTCCTGCCGAGGAACAAGACTACCTGGAGTCTACGAAATAATAAGCAAAGCCAGATAGACCTTCATTCGGAGACCAAACGAACTTGCTGCGGAGATTGGTACTATACATCTCATTTCGATATCAATAAAACAATTGATTCATGTCAAAGGTA
>NC_061825.1:40859646-40867146 GCF_019202785.1 Penaeus chinensis | reverse complement strand
TCATCTGCGAATAACCCTGAGTGTTTGTCCGGGGAAGAGATACCTCATCTTGTTCGGGCCAGAGCGGAAAGCGCCCGGCCGCGGCAGGAGCGAGCAGGCGCCTTGCAGTCGAGAGACGCTGGCCTGGAGAGCCGTTCGCCCGAGGATGCACGAGTACAAATGCAGAGACACACGCACACACACACACACGCACACCGGTATGAATGCTTTGGAATGGATCGTGTAGCTAAGCATTTTAGGTAGGTATTTTTCTTCTTTTCTTTCGGCCGCACTGAAAGACAACTCGAGGGATATGATAAAATGCTTCAAGCATTAATCAAGGGGGGAAGGGGGGGGGGGGGGGGTGTAAGCACTTGCTTGGAAATTACCCTTTCTTAAAGTATCAGCATATGCTTTACGGCATTAACTTGGAACTCAATTTCATGGTCACTTTTTCATGCACCATGAGACTTTTTAAGTATCTTTGAACAGACAACTGAATGCGTGCTAAAAAATGAAAAAATAAATGACACTCATACAGATCCTGCACTATAATACAAAATACAAAATTCAGACAAAGTTTGACTGATCAAATTTATCTCCTGACAGACAAAAATAATGTGATAAAAGAGAATCAGTCAATGACTATTCACCTCAACCTTATCATGTTCATTGAAGTGAACCGATTATCTGGTTACAAATTTCGACCCAAAAAATCAGCAACTGCCCAGCTTTTTTTTTAGATCACAATGCAGGCTAACATACAGAGAAAGTAAGAGAGACTTTTCTTTAGAAAATAAAAAAATAATCTTTTAAAAAGGAGTGGGAGGTTATTGCCCGAACACCAATGACTTTTCCCTCATCGGACTGTGATAACACAGGCTGAGCTTTGTTCAGTGAGCACTTTTCCCCAATGCTGGCTGGCCCTAGAGGCAAACAAAAACAGTTCCTCAATGACACAGTAAAGGAAGTTTTAGACGATTAAAAGCTTTTTATAGTGTAATCATTTCATGGGACCTACAAGGACCAAAATGCTATATATAAAAATCAAAAACTTCTTCTGTAAAAAGGAACAAGCTACAACCCACAAGTTGTTATACACATCCCAATTTACAACATAAGCCAAATTAATAATCATGTATCATGATATCGGCTATAATAAAATTTGTCCTATCAATCAAAGAGTACATAAATATGTACTTTTCAAAGCACATAAAATGTTTGGGCTGCCCATCCAAAGAACAGTGAGCATCAATATCATAACAGCGTACATGTGATTATTATAACAAGGGGAGTCACCTGTAAGATGCACAGCCTATAATGCACCTCTCATCTCACCAAACATTGGACACACGTACTCTGTACCAATATGGAGGTGAAGTTTGATGATATATATCAATATCTTTTTAAAGCACAATAAATGAGTATAGGTCTAAGGGGGATTTCATTTTCAATGTGAAATTACCCTTCATATTGAACCTAAAAATCAAGTATATCTTTCAGGCTCAATTCCTGCTGTAAACTCGTTTGAAACGCTGGAATAAGAGAAACCCTCATTTTCACCCGAAAGACAGAGCGAGAGAGAAATGGCAATGAACCTAGTTGCCTTATGCTTCACAAATCAAGATTTTATGGTGTGCTGGTGCATCTTGCACACCCGTGATGGCAGGGAGAGAGAAAGGAGAAAAGAAGACAGAGGAAGAGTAGAAAGGAGGAGGTCTAGTGTAACCTCCATTATAACGTAGGGTCTTGAGGGTCAACGTAGATTTCGGTGTTGACGGGATAGCTGGCGAAGTGACCCACGTCTCTGTCTTTGTCATTGCGTAGCTGCTCGAGCGTCTTCTGGATCTTGTGTGTCGCCTCGTTCTCTGGGTTCTGGCAGTACTCTGTGGACCAAGAAAGCATTGTTGTTATCGCTAATGTGATTGGGGGGGGGGGGGGGTCATACTTTTGTATTACATTTACTCATCGGTTTATATACAACTAATATACTTTTTCGTATACATGTTTTGTCAGATACTGATAGTAACTCTTACTATCCACAAATAGCTCAATACGTTTAGCAGCACGAACACTCCTGCGTCACAACGAACCCGCCATACACACTATATTCACCTAAGCAAGCAATGTGGGTCGCCAGCATCTTGGCCACGGCGATGCGGACGTTGGGCACTCTGTCGCTCGCCAGGAGGATCAGGTTCGGGAGGAAGAGTCGGCACCAGTCGGGCAGTGGCAGCGCTTGTTCGGCCACGAGTCTCCCACATAGGAAGGCATATGACTGCCGCTGCGACCACGTGGAGGCATATGCGAATCGGACCTTCAGCTGTTCGCTAATTGCCTCTACGTACTTTTGGTCGCCCTCACAGCCTAGTTGTCGCACCAGTTGGCATACCTGGAAAAAAAACAACAGCGCCTTAGACCCCCACGACGAAATTCTTCTCGACATCTACTACCACAGTCTCCTCTTACTGTTCATTAAAGAATCTCCCTGAGCGAAGCACTTACCACCGTGTAACAAGTGCGTCTGATGTGTACCACTTTGTCCGCCATCAGCGCGAGTGTGATCGGCACCAGGAACGTCTGGCAGTCTTGTGGGGAGAACAGGTCGATGATGTCGGCTAACTGGGTCGCTAATTCCAGTCTGAATCGCCAGTTGTTCTCATTGTCGGTTCGCAGGAATTCGTCCATGCGGGGCAAGTAGTCGCGGCGGTTCTGCGGTCTCAGCAATCGCAGGAAATGAGCAAGGTGCTTCAGGACTCCAATGCGAACCTCGTCTAAGTCCTTGATGAACCCGTTGAACACCGGAACCAAGTCGTTCTGGGCAATCTCCTCCCCTAATATCACAGCTAGTTCGTGTATACTGAAAGCTAGTGTTCGCCGCACCTTCCACTGCAAAAAGGAAAAACACTGAATTAGAAAACTTAGCCCTATACTATAAACCCATCCCTTAAAACGCTGTTATCTCACTCGGTTTATACGTCATTTTCTCTCGACATACTCGGAGCTTCACTTACATGCATATCACCAGCTAAAGTTTCATAGGTGTCCTTCAAGACGGGCCAGTTCTGTCTGCCGAGCGTTAAGGCCACTGCCGGCAAGGAGTAGGCACAGTGCCGGGTTAGCTCGTTATCGACGGTCTCTGCTCTCATCGGGTCTGTCATGCTGATGTAGTGTTCCAATAAGGTCTGCCAAAATAAACAAGGTCTCTTAGTTTTATCGTTCAGCTAAGTGTTTATCTTAGGATTTCAAGCGAAACAATTAATCAAAACCATGGCCACAGGAAAGTACAAATTTTGAACACGAATCAAAATAAAATCAAATAATTTACCAATATGAGTTCTGAGTCCTCAGAAAAAAAAAATCAATACGGTACCCCAGCGGTATACCTAGCAACAATACATACAATCTTTTAGTATATCATTGCTTGAGCTCACGCCCAACCAAGACCCTAGCCTCGAATCTGAAAGGAAGGCGCGCCCTGGCCTGCACTCACCTTGGGCACGATGTCCTGGTTCAGGTTGGTGAATTCCGCGGAACCCGAAGAGTGCTCTGCCATGCCAGAGACCTGGTCGCTGCTTCCCGGCAGCATCACTGTGAATTGGTCGACCAGTCTCTGGCTCAGGACGGGCGGCTGCGGCGGGAGGCTGGGTCCGGTGCTGGAGGCGCTGGTGCCGCAGTCGCTCGGCGAAACCACGTCCATCTCCCGCTTCTTGATCTCCGTCACGGCGCCGCCGGACATGCTGACGCGGGCCTGTGCGAGGCGTGACGCCAGGATGGACGGCTGCGGCTCGCTCTTGTGCTGCACCGATGTCACGGACGCCGCACACACCTGCGCGTACGTCGCCTGCTGCGGCCCCGAGACGCTCACCACGGTCGAGCTCTGCAACAGGTCGCCGAATGAGGAATTCCATAAGCATTACGAGGCACACAAAAGAGAATCAGACTTTTTATCTATTTCACTCTTTGGTAGCTTGTCAGAAATGAAAACATTCAAGGGACTGGCCAGTTAAGTGCGGCGCAGATAATGAGTCGTACCTGACTATCTTTATTACTGGATTTTGGGTCTTGTAAGGCATTATCATCTGTACTACTTTCTGTGGTTGTCACGCCTTCTAGGGAAGCTGCAAGGGCGTCTAACTCAGCCTGGAAAAGTGAAACAAATAAATAAGTAATCTCTCCCGTCACAGAAACACTCATATTTGAAAAAACAAAAGGCAGTCGGCGCAAGGGGCACCGTCCGAACCCGCTCCGGGCTCACCTCTATCGTGGTGCCGGGCGGCCTGTCGCCGGCCTGCTTGTCCTGGGGCGTGGGCGCCAGCGTGATGTTGGGCGCGCCCGTGTTGGTGGCCATGGTCAGGTTGACCTGCGACTGGTACGTGCCGTCGTTCTCCTGCACCTTGGCCTTGACGCACACGTTGGTCGTCTGGCCCATGATGTCGATGTCCACCTCGATCTGCGGGATGGGCAGCTCGATGGGCATGATGGGCGTGCGCCAGTAGTTGAACGTGTTGAAGGCCGGGTTGTTGTCCAGGTGGACGTGCAGGTGGCCCTCCGTGCCCGACACGGTGAGCGAGTTGCTTGGCGAGGCGCCGCCCTCCATGGCGCCGGGCAGCGAGTTGGGCGGCACCGGCACGGCCGCGCTCGGGGCCACCTCGCCCTTCGCGCTCGACGCCCTGCTGGCGTCGTCGATTCTGTCGGGCGGGTCGGAGGCCGCCGAGCCGCGCGTCGCCGTCGCCGCCGCCGTCGCCAGCTCCTCCTTGGGCTCCGCGTTTGATTCGACGCTCGAGAAAATGTAGGCGCGCGCCCGCCGCTCCTCCGCGCTCTGCTCGTGCCCCCCGTCCGGCGGCTGCAGGTCCTGTATCATGTCCGGCAGCTCCTCCACCTCCATGGGCTCCACCTGCGCGTTGAAGTCCGGCACCCGGCCGCCGCCCCCCCCGTCGCACACGTCCGGCTCGCACTTGTCGTGGTGCTGGGACTCGAACGGGCTCTCCTGCGCCGCGCGCGGGTCGTCCTCCTCCTGCGGCGGCTCCGGACTCTGGAGGCTGCTGTGCTCCTGCTGCGCCGGGGGGGCGTCGTGCTGAGCCTCGTCGTCCCCTCTCCCGGACACTACCACTGTGTCGGCATTCAATCTGCAACAAGAAGAACAGGTCTCTATTAGGAAATGCGTTTATATACAGAGCGGTGGGTGGTAAACACTAAGCATAAAGAGAAAATGGGAAGGAGGGAGGGAGAAGAGAGACGGCTAGATAGACAAGAGAGAGAGAGAGCAGAAAGCGTGCAACCACGGACTACTCCCCTCGCAACAAAAGCGGCGCGTCCGAGTTCCGTTTGCACGAAGAAGCCCTTCTGTCTCTGACCCCTGGATGAGGAGCGACACCTCGGGCCCCAAACTATTTTTTATCCTACCCCCCCTTTTTTTATGCAGTATCCTTCACCTTTATTCCTTCGTTTTTATCCTGTGTGTTTTCGTTGCCTTTTCGTCACCGTGTACTTTTCTTTTTAATCACCTATTCCCTCTCTCTCTCATTTTTTTCCTTTCCCTCTTAACATAACGCACTCTCTCTCTCTCTCTCTCTCTCTCTCTCTCTCTCTCTCTCTCTCTCTCTCTCTCTCTCTCTCTCTCTCTCTCTCTCTCTCTCTCTTGAACCAACGTCCTCTACCCTATTGTCTAACCGAAGTCCCTCCAATGCTTAACGGGGACATCGTGTTCCCGACCGAATGCCAAAACCACACACTCCGCTATTTTTTTTTTTTTTTTTACCATTTCCCCCCTTTTTTTTCCTTTTAGTCTTTTGTTCTCCCGCTTTTAGCCCTCCGACTGGCTCTTCGCTCGCTCCGTCCGTCCATCATGCTCCTTGATACTGTAGAAGCCGATGGAGGACTAGAGACGCTGGGATTGTTCGGGAAGGGACGGCGAGAAACAGCTTCAATGGCCATAATTGGAATAATGTTAACAGGAATACAAAGGAGAGAAGAGAGGAGGGAAAATAAATGAAATGAGGTGAAGAGAAGAGGAGGAGGAGGAAGAGAAGAAAAGATGTGAAAAGAAAAGAGGAGAGAAGACAGGGGAAGAATAGGAAAAACAGAAGAGAAGGGAAGTGAAAGAAAAAATAAAAAAATGCTAAAAAACACACATGAGAAAAGGGAAGTGAAAGAGAGAGAGAGAGAGAAAAAAAAAAACATATGGGGCACGAAACGGAAGAGACAGGAAGCGGATGGGAAGCGGAGGGAAGAGAAGAAATGAGAAGGGAAGAGAAGGGGAGGAGGGAAACGAAAGGGAAAACGAGAAAGAAAGAGAGGAGACATAGGGGGAGAGCGAGAGCGGATGTATGGTGGACACGCGCCGGCGAAACAGATGAAGCGAAGCAGCTGTACACGGGTGTAATACAGCGGGCCAGGGGGGAGGGGGCCTAGGGGTGGGTAGAGGGAGGTAGGGGGAGGTAAGGACGGGGGGGGGGGGGGACATGTGGCAAGCTGTGTGTGGCGGTTTCCAGCTGTCACGGGAGGTGGCAAAGGTGGAGGTAGTAGAAGTAGCAGTAATGGTGGCAGTGGTGATGGCAGCGGCGGCCGCAGCCTGTCTGAGCAGGGCCTCTTATACCCTCCCCCCCACGTGTGTGTGTGTGTGTGTGTGTGTGTGTGTGTGTGTGTGTGTGTGTGTGTGTGTGTGTGTGTGTGTGTGTGTGTGTGTGTGTGTATGCGCGAGCGCGTGTCTGGGGCCGTTCCCCCCCCTTGCCCTTCCCTCTACCCTTCTGCCGTTTCGTTGCGCCCCGCTCGTGGAAAAACACATCGCACGTGCTTCCCCCCCTCCCCCCCCTCTGTAAAACTTCGCGGCCGAAACCCTGCTCCCCCCTCCTTCCCCATCCCCCCCCCCAACGCCTCCCCCCCCCCAAACAGCAACAACACGCGGTGCTTCCAACTCGACCCAACTCGATTTCGACCAGAACACTCCCCCCCCCCCCCCTTTCATCTTCACCGTCTGTCCAGTGTGATCGCCTTATTCATCACAGATGCATACATACACAAATACGAATCATACACATACATCTATTTAGAGCTTCACACACACACACACACACACACACACACACACACACACACACACACACACACACACACACACACATACACACGTACATACATGCACGAGCGTGATTAAAATGCCCGACACAATGCTACCTAAACTGTCCCTTCTAAATGCACCAAAACCTCGCTACCATCACTCTCGCCATGACGACTACTGCTACTATTGTCATCGCCGTTCGTCGTCCACGTCATCGTCCCCGTGTCTGGTGAGCAGCTGTGACGACGACGATGCACAGCTGTAGGAAGGCAGCTGGCGGTAACGGGCGGGGTGAGGGGGTAAGGGGGGGGGTGAGGGGAGGGGTCGCGGTCACTTCCCCTATGGAAAAAAGGGGGAGGGGGAGGGGGAAGGGAGGGAGAGGGATATAGATAGAGAACGAAAAAGAGAAAGAAAGAGAGAGAGAAAATTTACAATAAACAATTATTCCTCTACAAAGAAAA
>NC_061825.1:40852146-40854646 GCF_019202785.1 Penaeus chinensis | reverse complement strand
ACAACGACCTGGCGTAAATGGACGTGTTCCGAGCGATGCCCCCCCCCCCCCCCCCCCGTCTGTTTTCCTTTCCTGAGAAGACTTAATATGGCTCCAGCTAATCTATCATGGCTCAGGTGAAGGAGGAAGGGAGTAAGTAAGGGAGGAAGGAAGGGGGAAGGGGGAAGGGGGAAGGGAGGAGGAGGAGAAGGAAACAGGGAGATGATTTGTGAAAAGAATTCTGGAAAAGATAAAAGAAAAGAAGAGGGAATAAATGAGTGAAGGCTGTAGGAAATAAGGAAATAAAGATGGGAGAAAGAGGAGGGAGAGGAAGTCGACGATAAAGGAGGAGGAAATGAGAAAGAAGAGGAAAACACGGAAGATGAAGGAAGGAACCCTGTGAAACAAGATTAAAAAGAGAACAAGGAAAAGATTGCAGGCGTTGAAGGACGAAGGGAAAGAAGCGAGAGCGAACGAAGGGGAAGAAGAGAAAGAGGCCGAAAGGGAAAAGGAGAAAGAGGAAGCAGAGGGAGAGGCCGAGAGGGAAAAGGAGAAAGAGGAAGCAGAGGGAGAGGCCGAGAGGGAAAAGGAGAAAGGGGAAGCAGAGGGAGAGGCAGAGAGGGAAAAGGAGAAAGAGGAAGCAGAGGCAGAGGCCGAGGGGGAAAAGGAGAAAGAGGAAGCAGAGGGAGAGGCCGAGGGGGAAAGGAGAAAGAGGAAGCAGACGCAGAGGCCGAGGGGGAAAAGGAGACAGAGGAAGCAGAGGCAGAGGCCGTCGGCATGGCCAGCGTCGTCGTCGCCGCCGCCCGCCGTTCCACTCGCTGCCCTCGCTTCCTCACGCCACTTCCGTCCCAACCGAATTCACACCAACCGCCAAATCCTAACTGCCAGGTTCCTACGGCTGGCGGTAGGATCCCTCCATCCCCTTCCCTCCCTTTCCCTTCTCTCCCTTTCCCTTCCTTCCATTTCCTTCTCTTCCCGTTCCTTTCTTCTCCTTCTCGTCCCTTTCTCATTTTTCCTTTCACTTCCTCTTTCCGTTTCTTTCTTTTTCTCCTCATTCCTTTCTCTTCCTTCTCTTCCCTTTCCTTTCCTTCCACCCCCTTCGTTTCCCGCCTGTCTACCTCGCCCCCTTTCCTCGGGTACTGTGGTAAGTAGACTGCGAACTCCCAAACATCGATAGACAGACAGACAGACAGACAGACAGAGAGAATCATAACGAAAATTAAAATAACGAAAACGGAAGAGAGAGAGAAAGAAGAAAAAGGAAAAGACAAAACACGCTGGCGGACAAGACGAAGGGGAGGCAGAGGGGAAGAAAAAGACGGGAGGAGGGAAGAGGAGAACACCCTCCCCCCCTCCCCCTCCCCCCCACCCCACCCACACCCACACACCGCCTCCCCTGCCATATAACCACACACTACACCCTCCTTAAAAGCGATCCCTGCGTAAAAGACTTCGGCGACAGGGCCCGGCCGAGCACGCGTTCCAACAGGCGGCGAGGCAACAGGCAACGGGATCCCTGGCATGTGAGGGGAGCAGCATAGCAGTAGGGAGGGGGGGGGGGGAGGGTAAGAGGAGGAGGAGGAGGAGGAGGAGGAGGAGGAGGAGGAAGATGAAGAGGAGGAGGAGGAGGAAGATGAAGAGGAGAAGGAGGAGGAGGAGGAGGAGGAGGAGGAGGAAGAGAAAGAACACGGATAAGAAGGAAGGGGAAGAACAAAAGAGGAAGAGGAGGAGGAGGAAGAGGAGGAGGAGGAGGAAGATGAAGAGGAGAAGGAGGAGGAGGAGGAGGAGGAGGATGAAGAGGAGGTGGAAGAGAAAGAGAAAGAAGACGGATAAGAAGGAAGGGGAAGAACAAAAGAGGAGGAGGAGGAGGAAGAGGAGGAGGAAGAGGAGGAGGAGAAGGAAGGGGAGGAGGGGGATGATGAGGAGAAGGAGAAGAAAGAAGACGGAAAGAAAGAGTATAAAAAACAAAAGAAAGGCAGTAAAAAAAAAAGGGCTAGCTTTAAGTTTACGACGGAAAGTACAAGGAGGGAGGGGCGAATAG
Source organism: Penaeus chinensis (assembly GCF_019202785.1). Taxonomy (NCBI): domain Eukaryota; kingdom Metazoa; phylum Arthropoda; class Malacostraca; order Decapoda; family Penaeidae; genus Penaeus; species Penaeus chinensis. The sequence goes on along the minus strand of NC_061825.1, from coordinate 40,852,626 downwards.
GCAGTGAAAATTAGAGAGAAGGGGAGGGAAGGAGAGGGAGAAGAGGGGGGGGGGGCACGTGCGCGATGCTATTTCTCTTCCTCTCCCTCCCCGAACCCGCTTTCTTTGCAAGGAAAGGACTGGATAGTTTCTCCTTGGACACCCTACCAGCCCCCCCCCCCCCACACACATGAGTGATAACAAACAATGTGCTATATATAGGAGGGGAGGGGAGGGAGGGAGGGAGGGAGGGAGGGAGGGAGGGAGGGAGGGAGAAGCGGAAAGAAGGAGAGAGGGTGGGTGGAAGGGAGATGTGGAGAGAGTGAGAGAGGGAGGGGGGAAGAGAAAAGTGAAAAGACGAAGAAAGGAAGAAGGGAATGAAGAGAGGGAGGTAGGTTGAGAAAAGTGGCAAGGGGGAGGGTTAGGGACGTGCTCGGACCCACCCCCCAACTCCCTAATCCCCCCCCCCCCCGCCACTCGAGCTCTGTAGCTGTCCTCGCT
>NC_061825.1:40822146-40834646 GCF_019202785.1 Penaeus chinensis | reverse complement strand
GACGGAGAGAGGGGAGGGAGGAAGGAAGGGAGAGATGAAGGGAGAGATGAAGGGAGAGATGAAGGGAGAGATGAAGGGAGAGAGGAGAAGGGAAGGGAAAGAAGAAAGGAGGGAGGGATTGAGTTAAGGAAGGAGGGAGGAAAGGAGGGAGGAAGGGAGGGAGGGAGGGAGGGAGGGAGGGAGGGAGGGAGGGAGGGAGGGAGGGGTGGAGGGAGGGAGGGAGGGAGGGGTGGAGGGAGGGAGGGAGGGAGAGGGCCTCTCCCGGGTGCTTCCCTGACCTTCCCTAGTGCATCTTTCGGAGTCCGAAAGCCCGCCCGTCGCGAGTTATTGCTGGGGAATTTTTCCTCACCACGCACTCATTCTCCCCCCCCCCCTCTCTCTCTCTCTCTCTCTCTCTCTCTCTCTCTCTCTCTCTCTCTCTCTCTCTCTCTCTCTCTCTCTCTCTCTCTCTCTCTCTCTCTCTCTCTCTCCCTCTCTCTCCCCTCCCCCCCCCTCTCTCTCTCTCTCTGTATTTCTCTCTCTCTCTCTCTCTCTCTCTCTCTCTCTCTCTCTCTCTCTCTCTCTCTCTCTCTCTCTCTCTCTCTCTCTCTCTCTCTCTCTCTCTCTCTCTCTCTCGTGCAAGAGCAGATACCAACACGCACACAATCGCAGGCAAATGTATCAACAACCAACACGTTAAGAGGAAAAAAAAAAAAAAAAAAGTGGAAACAACAAATGATAAAATAACAAGGCAACAGCAGAAGGATTTGAAAAAGGGACAGAGACAAATTACGAGAATAAGTAAGGCATAGAAAACACCCAAAAAAAAAAAAAAAAAAAAAAATACGATCCATGGACTAGATTATCGAACTAAATAAAAAAAAAGGAAAAAAGAAAGAAAAAAAAAAAGAACAAATAAAAATGATGAAAGAACGAGTAACAGCGGTGATGAGAAGGAAATCAGAAGTTTAAAAATCTAGATACATCTACAGAAAATATGATTCCACGTTTAAAGATAAATGTTTTCAGCTCATGTTTCTTACTTACCATTTTCTCCATCTATCTACCCTTTACCTTATCTACCATCATCTATTCATATCGACGACTGTATTTCTGAAGCCTATCTACCTAGACTATTCTCCCCTCTCCATGACCTCTTTAAAAACGTGGGCGTGTGTACTCACCAGGACCTCCTCGGTGGGCTGCGTGCCGACCACGCTGCAGAAGTCGCCGAAGTTGGAAGCGCACACCTTGCGGACCTGGAAGAGGGCGTCGGAGCAGAGGCGCGTGAACCGCTCCAGGAACAGCCGCTCGGTCATCTCCCGCCCGATCAGGGGCGCCATCTTGGACATGAGCTGCGGTGCATAACGGGGATAATAAGGCTCTGTGTGCGGCCGCCCTCTCGCGTAGGCTCGCTCGCTCGCTGCCTACGGACATGCACGCCGGCACGGCCACACTCACGTCAGAAGTCATGCTCGCTCGCTCGCTTGCTCCCGTCCCTTTCTCTTGCCCTTCCCGTTTCCCCTCCACGCCATATAACCATCTATCTTCTACTATAACTCTCACTCACTCACTCACTCACTCTCTCTCTCTCTCTCTCTCTCTCTCTCTCTCTCTCTCTCTCTCTCTCTCTCTCTCTCTCTCTCAAACGCACCTCCGCGATTCATCCAAACAAAAAGCACACAAAAAACAAGGGAAAAAATAAATAAATTACGTCGTTCTACCCCTGCTTCCTCCCTCTCTATTTACACACTTACAACACAAACAACAACAAACCACTCTAACGCCCCCCCCCCCCCCCAGTCCTCTTCTCTTCGTTCTCTTTCCAACATTTTGGAGAGAAAAAATACCTACCACAAAGAATGTATATGTGAGGGTGAGATGGAGAGAGAGAGAGAGAGAGGGGGGGGGGGGGAGGTGAAGTGGGGGACAGAAAGCCTTTTAAATTCGACGAACGTGGATGGAAGGCTAGATAAATGAGTCTCTCTCTCTCTCTCTCTCTCTCTCTCTCTCTCTCTCTCTCTCTCTCTCTCTCTCTCTCTCTCTCTCTCTCTCTCTCGACCATCGCCACCCCGAGAGCGTCCTCACAGGGTCAGGTTCCCAGGTAGTGAGAAAAACAACATAATCTCCCCTCAAGATCGCTCCCCTCCCCCCCCTCCCCCCCCCCCCCCTCCCCTCCTTTCAATGCCTCTATGCTCTGCCGTCTTGCTAGGTGTAAGCATATGCGTAAATACAAAAACAAATAAATTCTCAAGGGACGCCGTGGAGCTCATAACCCCTCAATACGTTCGTGTTTTCTATTCTATTTTTTTTTATTATTTACACCTACCATCACTGACACGTAAAAAAAAAAAAAAAAAAAAAAAAAAAAAAAATGTTATAATTCTGGACATAAGCATTTCACAGGCGCGCGTCAATACAGCGCCTCTTGAAATCTCCTCGCTAACAAGTATCACTCACGACACGTCACTGCTAATTATAGTTGGCACTTACAACTAATTGGCACTGCGACTAACGACTCAACCGTAAGTTCCTCAATAATAGTGAGAATTCATTACCCCGTGATACTTTTTTTTTTTAATTTTTAAAGTGAAGAAATCTTTAATGCAAAGTCTAAGGATATAAATATTCCAGCCTTAAACTTTAGGTAAATGTGATTATAATTGTATATGTACGTGTATGAGTGAGTGAGTGAGTGTGTGAGTGCGTGAGTGAGTGAGCGAGTGCATGAGCGAGCGAGTGAACGCCTATACGTGCAAATCAAAACCCTAAAGAGCCCCGAGCTGTGTCCCTACGAGAACGTACCCCCCCGCCCCCCTTCCCCCGTGCCCCAGGCCATGTCCTCCGGTGCGCGTCTTCTGTCCCTCCGCGTCGTGGTGCCCCGCCGCCCCGCTCATCAAAGCTGGCTGTGATATGACGCAACACCACACATCACACCCACTCTGATAAGCGACGCAGCGTTGGTCTGTGCTCCGTTCTCGCTACTCCTTCAGGCTTCTGGCTCCACGCATGCCCAGTGGGGAGGGGAGGGGGAGGGGAGGATGCATGCATATAAACCACCTTAGTTTAGTTAAATAATATTGATGGAATACGTCTAAATTGCCATTATAATTTCCAACCAACGCCATTACCACCCAGGCCATGTTTCGCCACGTGCAGTGTGCAGGAGGGGACATGTCAATAAGGAGGGTGGGATAGGATAGGGGATAGGGGAGAGGGGAGAGGGGAAGGGGGAAAGGGGAAGGGGGAAAGGGGAAGGGGGAAAGGGGAAGGGGGAAAGGGGAAAGGGAAGGGGGAAAGGGGAAAGGGAAGGGGGAAAGGGGAAAGGGAAGGGGGAAAGGGGAAAGGGGAGGGGGATAGGGGTTAAGGGAAGGGGGAAAGAGGGGAGGGGGGAGGGGGGAAGGGAGAAGGGGAGGGGGCAAGAGGTCAAGAATGCATAACGGAGTCTTATCTTTAATTCAAACTAAAATCTTATATCCTAAAATATAAATTACTGTGCTCTCGCTCTCTCTCGCTCTCTCTCGCTCTCTCTCTCTCTCTCTCTCTCTCTCTCTCTCTCTCTCTCTCTCTCTCTCTCTCTCTCTCTCTCTCTCTCTCTCTCTCTAAAAACTAGTCGTGCGAAGTGATGAGTCGTACTACGGCTTCATCAACCCCTCCTTGCCTAATCCCCCCACCTCCGTCTACCTGCTGCCCCCCCCCCCCTTCCAAAGAAAAAAAAAAATATATAACGACCACGACTCCCAATGTGACACTCCACGTGACAAACAAACAGCGCTTCTGACATCGCCCTTGACACCGCCCCAACGGCACTGGGCCCCCAATGCGACACCCTCCCCCTTTATCTCCCCACTCTCGTTCTCTCGTGACACCCTGGCCAGGAGAGGGGGGAGAGGGGGAAGGGGGGGAGAGGGGGAAAGGGGGGAGAGGGGGAGAAATGTGGCCCTCCTATGATGTGGCGTCACGGCCAGCACACACACACACACACGCACACGCACGCACGCACACACGCACACACACACGCACACGCACACACACACACACACACACGCACACAAGGACACCATGTGGTCAAATGAAGTATGTGGCTCGCGGATGCGCTACATAACAACCTCATCCCCCCCCCCACCCCCACCCCACCCACCCCCATCCCCATCATCTTACCCTTCTATTTGCATCGCGCACCACGTCTTCCTTGCAATGATGAGCGTTGCAAGCCCTGTTGCTACTCTAATTGAAACCCATTGCCTCTCTGATTCCCATAGCGCCCTCTATCTCCCCCTTTGTCTAGGTTCTAGTTGTGGATCTTTTGAAATGGGCAAACTGAAACATACAAGGCGACAAATAAGGGAGAGAAAAAAAAAAAAACACTAAATAAATAAATAAATAAATAAATAAATAAATAAATAAAGGGAGGGAGGAAGGGAGAAAGGAAAGGGGGGGAGGGGGCACCCGTTTTGCTTTTCAGAACTTATTTTCCTGCCTTAATACCATTTAGATTTTTCGCGCAAGCCTTCTTCGCCCCCAGGACAGAGAGTGTACATAGGAGTAATGGGAGAGTAGTAGTAGTAGTAGTAGTAGTAGTAGTAGTAGTAGTAGTAGTAGTAGTAGTAGTAGCAGCAATAATAGTAATAACGAATAAGGAATAGGAGATAGTAAATCTAATGATTGTAGTGGTAGAGGTAGCAACAGTTGCAGTAGTAATAATAATGATAATAATATATAATCATTATAACAGTAATGATAATAAAACTGGTGAAGGGCAACAACATTGTCAACAATAACAAGAATCATAATACTAGAAATGGTCCTGAATCCCATTTAATGAGGAAGACAAATAGAAAACGGAACAAAGAAAGAAAGAAAAGAAAAAAAATACAGCAACGGCGACGGTGCATTTACGGTGGGGAGGGGGGGGAGGGGGGAGGGGAGAGGGGGAGAGGGGGGGAAGGCAGAAGGGAAAGACGGGAATGGAAGAGAAGGAATAAAGGGAAGGAGAAGGCGGGAGTGGGGGGGGGGGGAGTGGGAGTGGGAGGGGGGAGGGGTTGTCCCTTTCGCTGGATTTGGTGCCGAGTTCTCGCTCATCAAAGCTGGCTGTGATATGATGAGCAGCTAATGACATACAACAGCCACTTTGTGAGCCAGGACCCGCACAGCTGCTGCTCTAGAGGGACCCAGGTTACTGGCTTGGCCCCTCCCTCGGACGCAAGCCCGCACGCACGTATGCACGCACGAACGCCTCGGCGACAGCAAATGATAATAAGGATAATAACAATGATAATGACAATAATAATAATAGTAATAGTAACCAATAGTAATGGGGAGTACAATAATAACAACAAAATAAAAAAAGAGAGCGAAAATAATCTTAAAAAAAGAATACACAAAACGAAATACAAAAACATGTTGCTTTATACGGAATAAATAAATGGACATCTTTGCCGAAGACACAGGATCCAAGACCAATACCAAACGAGACTAAACCTCTTTACACACCACCCTGCCCTTGGGCTCTTCGGACGAAAACTCCACGGATATCAACATACACTTGAATAAAACTATCCTTAAATACCGACACAAACCGTCAGATCTTCCTACGTGGCCCGGAAAAAAAAAAAAAAAAAAGTAACAACATACAGACCTCACCCCAAAAAGAAAAGACTATTTCAATCAATCCATACGTCAGTCTATCGACCCATCGCCAACAATAGACACCACCTTAAAAGAAAAGAGGGAGAGAGCTCACCGGAACAAAAAGCAACGGTGGAAATGACAGCGCCATCACCACCATCGCCACTGTCAACGGCATCATCATCATCACCACCACCAGCGGCATCATCGCCACCACCACCAACAGCAACATCATCAGCAACATCACCATCATCGCCATCAGAAGCAAGTCCGACAGCACAGCAGCAGCAACAGCAGCCTCCGCCAGCGTCAAAACTCGTCAAGTAGGCTGTGATATGCTGTGTACTTCACACCACAGCAAACTTAACGGCTTTGCCACTGGCTCGTCTCGACGGAAGACCACCGAACGACGCCGAAAAAAAAATACAGACGACCACGAACGACAGGGAGAGGGAAAGAGAGAGGAGAGGGGGAGGAAGGGAGTGAGTGAGGGGAAGAATGGAGGAGGGGAGGAAAAGGGGAACACATCCAGGGAGATGCAGAACGTTATGAGGGGAGAAAGTAACGAAGTACCTGAAGAATGATTTTTAAGAATAGAAAAAAAAAAAAAAAACATGTTAAAGTAAATGAAAAGGAAAAAAAAAAAAAAAAAGAAGCAAAGAAAATCAAAATGCATCTAACATCCACAAGGGGAAGAAGAGGACGAGAGGTTAGACGTTAGGGAAAATAAGATTATATACGGAGGAGGGGGGGAGGGGGGGAGGGGAATCTTTGTAGGATCTCGCGTTCTATTTTTATCACGTATCCTTTCTTTTCCGCTCCCATCTTTAGCATTCATTCGCCACCCGAGTATACAAAGGGGGGAAAAAATCGTATCTCGGGCCAAAAAATAACACCGAATGAAAGCAGGACCAATCAATAGACAAATAGATCGTGGGATGATGGACGGAGAAAAAAGGGAGAGGGGAAAGAAAGATAAACGGACAGGGGGAAAAGATAAATAACTAAAAAAAGAGAAGAAGAAAAAACAAACGACGTATAAGACCGCTTCGTCGAGGGCAAACCAATGCCAAACTGCCCTCCCCCAAGCCTTCTGCAGGTGGTTCTCCCCGCGAAGACGCCGTGGAGGGTCCTCACAAAACAATGCCGACGCCGAGCTCGAACGCACGAGGCCGGCATGAATATAAACATGAATGGAGACGCGGCGTATAAGCCGTCGGCGTGGAAGGCGTGGGCGTGGAAGGCGTGGGCGTGGAAGGCGTGGGATACAGCACATACACATAATCACCGTAGATGCTGTGGGCGTTGAAGGCGTAGAGGGCATACATGCTGCAGGTGGAGGCGACGCGAGCTCATCAAAGGTGGCTGTGATACGACGTCCATTCTCCGCGTCACACCCACTTTGACGGCTCCCGCAACGCCTCCGGATCGCGCCCGAGGGTACTCAGGCCTCCCGAGGGCGGCGCCGGCGAAGAACAGGAGGACGCGGCTTTGGCTTTCCTTCCATCCTTTACCCTCGTCCTATTCCGTTTCTTCTTCCTTTTTTTTTCATCAATTACCTTTCAGATAGTTTCTTTCTTCTCCGACCACCACCTTCGGTATCCTGTCTTACTCTTACTCCTCCTCCTCCTTCCTCCATCTTACAACGGAGAGAAGAAATCTTACTCTTGCCTCTTACATTTCCTTTCCTCTCCGTCCTATTCCCTCGTTCCATCTTCTTCCCGAGTCGGTTCGCTTCAGGAGGGAAGGTAAGATCTTAAAATATTCTTTGTTTTCTTTTCCGTCTTACTTTCATCTCTTAATCAAACGCCTCTTCAATTCTTACATAACTACGCTTAACACATTTGCGTATCCTTAGCACCTAACTATCATCTCGTTGAAGTTCGTAATTTAAAGATCGGAAAGGGAGAGAGGGAGGGGCGAGGGCAGGGAGGAGGAAAGGAATGAGAAGGAAAGGGAGGAGGAAGAGGAAGAGGAGGAGGAGGAGGAGGAGGAGGAGGAGGAGGAGGAGGAGGAGGAGGAGGAGGAGAAGGTAGATGAAAAGGAGGAGGAGGAGGAGGAGGAAGGGGGGGGGGAAGGGCGGCCCAGAGGGGATCGACAGGGAGGCAGGAGTAGGAATATGCGTGGGTGGAGAGGAGGAAAGGATTGAGGGAAAAGGAGGATTAGGAGGATGAAGAGGAGGAGGAAGGAGGAAGGAGGAAGGAAGAAGAGGAGCAAGGAGGAAGAAGAGGAAGAAGAAGAGGAAGAAGAAGAGGAAGAGGATGAGGATGTGGATGAGGAGGATGAGGAGGAAGAAGAGGAGAAAGAGGAGGAGGGGAAGGACAGCCTAGCGGGGATCGAAAGGCAGGAGTAGGAATAGGCGTGGGAGGAATAACAGGGATAAGAGGTGGGCGGGGTGGGGTGGGGGTGGGGGGGGACAGAGACGCAGAGGAGGGAGAATCGCGGGCGTGAAGATGAAATGATCATCAGTATTCCGCCCACGTGGCCGCCAGGGGAGGTAGGCGGGCGGTCGGCCTAAGCCAAACCACGAGACCAACCCAAGGATCAATACAACCTGACGCCCATTCCCATTCTCGCTCATTCCGCTGTAGCTACGACCCCCCCCCCCCCACCCACCCCCGGCTCATGGGGAGTGAGGTAGGTAGGGAGGTTGGGTGCTCAGTGAGTCAGTGAGTCGAGTCGAGGCGTGAGTTCGTGTGTGTGTGTGTGTGTGTGTGTGTGTGTGTGTGTGTGTGTGTGTGTGTGTGTGTGTGTGTGTGTGTGTGTGTGTGTGTGTGTGTGTGAGAGAGAGAGAGAGAGAGAGAGAGAGAGAGAGAGAGAGAGAGAGAGAGAGAGAGAGAGAGAGAGAGAGATGCCGTGGCGTGCCCCGCTTTCTCTCCTGAGCAGGAAAATAAGGAAAAAGAAACACAGCTTCAGTTCTCCTGCCTAAGCCTAATCACGAGACACTCCCAAAATAAAAACAATGAGAAAAAAATAATAAATACAATAAAAACGCTGTTCAGGTAATCGGCCCCGCCCGCCATCCACAGCAGGTGCCAGAGCGCGGGCGTGGGCGGAGCGAGGGCGGGAAAGGGGCGTCGCGCACCCATCCAGGAGGGAGCGAAAGGGCGGCGGGCCCTGCTCATCAAAGCTGGCTGTGATAGTATAGCGATCAGCGAGCTATGACAAACCAGTTTGATGCCAGAGCCCGCCGCACGAGTCGGCCTTCTCAGCTCCGACGCTCCTCTTCTGCAGGCGGCTCCTCGCTCGCTCGGGCACTCGGCGGGCGCCACGGCCTTTCCTTTCGGCCAACGCTCTTTCTCGTTATCTCCACCTACAGAAAAGGCCGAGTCAAGACCACCGGAGGAAGAAGCTGATGACGACGACGACGACGACGACCACGCTGGAAGAGGCAACGGCGAGCCCCGTGAAAGACAAGGTAGTGAGATGTTGCCATGTCTTACATCTCACTACCCATGTCTTTCACAGCGCCCCCGCCGTGGGTGTGGCGACGCACAGGTCCTTCTTGACATTACGCTAAGACGATCTCACAGAAACACTTCAATGGCGGAGTTATGCAACGGACGCAGGATGGATGCAGGGAACAGAACACGCGATAGAACGAAAGGCATCGTCTATCTACTCATACCTAGGTCGCATCAGAAACAAAACTATCACACACTCGCGTAAAAACACCTTTCTTTTCCCTCGCCTAGTCGACACAAAATAATGAAATCAAAAGAATTTCCCGCCCACTTTACCTAACCAGCTCCTCTTAAGCCACAGCAACGAAAAATGCAAAGGATTTAAAAAGTATCATCTGTTACTTTCCACTGCCATATGCAGATCCCCCGACAAAATATATATATATATAAAAACATCACAAAGTACCAATAACAACTGCAGTGACCGTGTCAATGAAAGCAAAAGTGACAATCATGAACAAACAGCAAAATAGGTCCAAACCAGCCATTCTTTACCGCCAAAAATACGTAATAAAGACAACGCGTAAAACACACAGTACATTTATCCCTAAACACAAACGAGCACACGAAATACACCCTACAAATATCTTATCTTCAATCTGCTTAAAATTCATTAACCCAAAATCCCCCCCCCCTTTCTCCCCTTTCTCATCCCCCCTCCCCCCGTCTTCTACACGTGACTCGGGGAAACCTGACCTGACCTGACCTCGCTTCCCGCTGTCTCTCTCTTTCTCTCTCACGCCCTCATACACATCCGGTTGACCTGACCTGACCCTGACCCTCTCCCTCCTTCCCCACCCTTTTCCCACTTCATTTAACCTCGGGGATATTTGCATATTAATACCATGGGAGGAAGACAATATAACAACCATCTATCCTTACCTAACTTAATCTTACCCTTTTTTTTTTTTTTTTTTTTTTTTTTTTTACATGGTTCATTATATAAAAACAAATGTGACTCATTGGCCACGTCATTACCGTATCTAATACACAAGTAAAACACAAGAAATCAACCTATTTTTAAAAAACCTTATTTTTTCTTCATTGTTTTATTCATATCTTATCCGGCAAAAACAAATCCTTTATATTTTTTTACTCTAAATAATGATCATCTTATCAAATACATCCCCACCCAACGACAAAAATCATCTAGCTTTTTGATCACCACCCTTAAATCTTTTTAACAACAGCAGAGCAACACGAGACTCGGTCGCGACTCACCGCCACAGCCTCTGTCTTGAAGTCGTCCATGGCATCCGGGCAGGTGAGGTCCAGGATGACGGGGCACACCTGATCGTGCACGTCCGAGCGGGACACCAGCTCTTGCTCCAGCAGAACCAGCAGCGCCGCCTGTGACGTCTTGCGAACCTGGCGGAGGGAGGGAGGGGGGACATGAGCGGCTGATGGATAGTGCCGATAGTGATAGCAAACAAAAATAATGCTGCCATCTACAAGTACCATTAGACAATGACAACAACATTGATGATAATGACAATGGATAATGAAACAGAAATACAAAAATAAGCAAATAATCATCTTCAGTGACAGCAAATGGCATAGTACTTGAAAAATCTACGAAAAGAATCAGAAGTATTTGCATTATCACCATTACAATTTCCATTATACAAAGAACTATCGTCTGGGTAGTTATTATTGTTGTCAGTGTTATTAACCACTGCCTGTCTTTCTCCTCTCGATAGCAATACATTTCTTTAAACATCTTCCCTATTATAAGACTCGCGGAACACCCGGGTGCTGGGACGTAATTTCACACGTTAGAAAAATAATAACTAATGGCAATAGCTTTAGTAGCAACAACACTAATTATAAAACTAACAGATAACTAAAGCAATTAAAACAGCAACTACAATAACTACCAAAACGCTGATATCGCCCCCTTCCCTGCCATTTCTCCTTCCTCCGCCCTCCCATCTCCTCTCTCGCCGTTCCTCTTCCTTACAAGCCTACCATTTGCTTTTTCCATTTACCCCTTTCTTCCTATCCTCCTCGTGGTCTCCTTCCTTCCTAATCTTTCTCTTCTCTCTCTTCCCCTTCTCTTTCACCCTCCCCTTCCTCCATCTATCTCCCTTTATACCTCCCCCTCCCTTTCACTCTTCCTTCCTCCTCCTCTCCCCCACCTCCCCATCCCCCCCTCCGCCCTTCCCCCCTTCCCCTCCTACCCCAAACTCTCTCCCACACCCCCACCTGCCCCACCCCACCCCACCCCTCCTCCCTCCCCTCCCTCATCCACCACCACCACCCCCGCGTCTCTTACCTGGTTATTGGGGTCTGTGAGGTACTTAACTACCATGGGCACCAGGTTGTTGGCCACGACCCCGCCCAGGTGTTCCGGGTACTCGTGGCACAGCACCGCGATCTGGGGCACTTGTTCCATGAGTTCCGTCCTCACCGCCGCCTCTGTCGAAGGAACAAGGGGGGGAAACGTTAGAGGGATTGGGCGCCAAGGACCTGCGACATATGAAGGGTTTCAAGTGCCACACGAAAGATGATAATGATAAGTGATAATAACAACTATAATAATATGATAATAATACTAATGACAGTGATAATAACAATGATGATAATAATGCTAGTGATAGTACCAATAATAATACCGATATTAACAATATTAATACCGATATTAACAATAATAATACTGATATTGGCAATAACCATAATAGTAACATAATAACCCTAATCTTAATCTTCAAAATCATAAAAGCAACAACAAAACGCAAAAAGCTAACAACTCAAGCGCAATGCAAGTAGTGATAATGACCATGGACATGATGAAAGCCATAAAAACAGTCCTTAGAGCCACTGCCAAGCGTCGCCGTAAAAGCACAGAATCGGTCTTGGCCAATCCTTGGGGGAAAGCGCTCGGGTATTTGCACGCGGGTAGAACGCAATTGAACACACTTAAGCTCACAAGCACGCACACAGGCAAACATATACACAAGCAAACACACAAGCAAACACAAGCAAACACACACACACATACACTCACACACACACACACACACACACACACACACACACACACACACACACAGACATACACATGATCTGATGCACCTCCGCACTGAGTAGATTAAGCAGTTATGAAAAAAGCTCTACAGCGCACACAGGACACCAATGCTTTCGAAGATAAACGGCAATTAATAAATAATTCATTAGGTAATACCAATATAAATAAACTTCGCTAATAATATATACATAAGTAATCACATTATGAACAAGTGCCGTTGGTAATAAAGTGTCATTCTATGCCTTCTTCCTCTCTCTCTCTCTCCCTCTCTCTCTCTCTCTCTCTCTCTCTCTCTCTCTCTCTCTCTCTCTCTCTCTCTCTCTCTCTCTCTCTCTCTCTCTCTCTCTCTCTCTCTCTCTCTCTCTCCAATGCCCGACGGTCGAAATCACATTGCTTAATTG
>NC_061825.1:40817146-40819646 GCF_019202785.1 Penaeus chinensis | reverse complement strand
AGCACGCACATGCAAAATAAAATAAATCATTATTATTTTATTATTATTTAAAAAAAATCATAACTCAAGCACAGCAAAGTAAAGTCAAATAAAATAAATAAATAATAGATAAACAACAAAAGCTCACAAAACAAACTCAGCGAAGTAAAGCAATTAATAAACCAAGTATCTGCGTCTGTGTTTGGAAATGAACAGAAAAGTGATAAGAAACTCTTAATAGCTGGAAGTACCAAGATGACAAAAAGAAAAAAGAAAAAACAAGAAAAAAAAAAAAAAAAAACAATGACCACACGAGGGACCAGCGGCCACCAGGGGACGCCCCACGCCCACGGCCCGCCCCAGGCCGCGGGCGGGACAGCCTTCCGGCCACCCGTCCTCCTCTCTCCACCTCCTCCTCCTCCTCCTCCTGTCCCCCCCTAGCGTTCCGCCCGCACAACTTACCCTCAAGTAAGTCCCAACTTACGGGTGTGTCCGAGACTGCCTCACCAACACCTACGAATACAAAAACAAAAACAATACAACACATCACAAAAAGGAGGGAGGGGACGGGAAGGGTGGGGGGGTGGGGGGATGGGAGCCTTCCAACAACAACATCATCGCCTGCTGCTTTTACTCCTTTCTTTCTTTCTTTCTTTCTTTCTTTCTTTCTTTCTTTCTTTCTTTCTCTCTCTCGTTCTCTCTCCCTCCCTTTGTTTGTTTCGCTTTATTGCTTCATCTCTCTCTCTCTCTCTCTCTCTCTCTCTCTCTCTCTCTCTCTCTCTCTCTCTCTCTCTCTCTCTCTCTCTCTCTCTCTCTCTCTCTCTTCCCCTATCTCACCCCTTTCTCTCACTGTCTGTCTATATATATATATATATATATATATATATATATATATATATATTAATCCTTAGTCTTTCTCATTCTCATCTCTCTCTTTACCATCGCCATCATCATTGTTTATCTCCCCCTTTCTCCACTCTCTCCCCCCTCCTTTCTCTCTCTCATTCTTTTAACACACACTCATACCCAATTTCGCAAACGACGGAGACATGCCCGAGCAAGAACAGTCCTTCTCCCATCAATTGTCCATACAGCGAGAAGTGCCTATACCCCCCCCCCCCCCCCCGCCGCCGCCCCTCCCCACATCAGTCAAATCCTTCTCGTGTGCGAAAAAAAGGAACTGCAGCTTCTGATCCTGTGTTCCCGATGCGAAAAAAGGGGTACTCATATGCCTCCAGCAGCAGAATTTATTGTCTTTATATTCACGCATTCATACATATACGCCGACAATTACGCGTTCGAACTCTTAAACACAATCATCACAAGCTCATACATACATACATACACACACACACACGGACACGTATGCACACACACTCTCGCAAATACACATACATACATTCATATTCCGATACAAAAATATTATAGATACATACATGTATATAGGAATGTGAAATTTTATATTTAAGCTTAAGATAAATGCATACGCACTTAATGTATATATGCTACATGCGCTCTGCGCCACCTCCTCCTCTTATCTTCTGAGTTAAATCTAATATTAAATCTTAAACATTAAACCCAAAAAAGTGCCGTTCGAAATAACATTCCTTCCCGCCTTTTCCGTGGAACCAAAGCTTCACACCTTCCAGTCAATCGCTCCATGTGCAAAACGAACTGTACTGTCTACCGCATGTACAGGATTCACACATTCGGGGATTGTACAGCACAGCACACCACCCGCCCCCACCCGCCCCCACCCGGCCCCACCCGCCCCCACCCCGCCCAGCGATGGCGCAGACGGTGGAATCCCATCCACATGTGGAGTGGACGAGCGCTAGCAGCCTTTCTACCGGTGGACTCGTCTCATTATTACTCTTTGTCCCATGCGTGTCGCGCCGCTTGAATCACGGCTGCTCAGGTACACAGAGACATTACTTACAGCGACTAGCAAACGAAAATGGGAAAACGAAAATAAATAAAACAGTGATATCAATAAGTGAATGAATGATTCGCTACGAGACTCCACCACAAGAAGACACAGGCAAACGAACTGACAAGCAAACAGAACGGATAATTAGAAATCAAACATCGCCATACACATTCACAGTATTTGCCGACCACCTTCCTTTCCCCCTTCCTCCTTCCTCCCTTCCATCCTTCCCCTCTCCCTCCCTTTCCTTTATAGGCGAGCCACTGAGAGAAGGAAGAGGAAGTGGAGTAGAAGGGCGAACACGTAGAGATAAAAGAAGAAAAAGAAAAAAGATAAAGAAAAAAACACAGAAACGAAGAGAAGAGAAAAAAAGACATTAGAGAAACGGAGAAAAGAAAAGAAATAAACAGTAAAAGAAGAAGATGAAACAAATAACGAGACGGGAGATGAGCAGGGAGAGAGAAAAGGGAGCTTAAGTAGTAAGTCTTAAACACAAATACGAATTCACAGGGCAAAGATCACACCGAATACGTACCATCGTTCGACGAGAGAGAGTTCATGATCTCCAAGACGGTGTGTACATCTTCGGGC
>NC_061825.1:40797146-40812146 GCF_019202785.1 Penaeus chinensis | reverse complement strand
AGAGAGATTAGATGATCAGAGAGAGAGAGATGAGATTGAAGGAGAGAGAGGAGAGGAAGAGTGAGAGAGAGGAGAGAGGTGAGAAGAGAAGAGAAAGAGAAGAAGAGAGAGAGGAGATGAGAAGAGAGAGAGAGAAGGGACAAGGCACGGGAGGGAGAGGAACATAGAGGATGAGAGAGAGAGAGAGAGATGATGAGGAGAGAGAGAGGAGATGAGGAGAGAGAGAGAGAGAGAGAGGAGAGAGAGAGAGAGAGAGAGAGAGAGTGTGTAAGTGGGCAGAAAAGAACACAAAATCACAAACTAAACTATAACAAGAGAGAAAAACTGTATCTACTCATACTAATACTGCTACACAGTATTAGTATTAGATGAAGACAATAAACGGTAAAATAGACAAAACACGGGGAAAAACGCCTCCCCCCCCAAAAAAAAGAGGAAAAAACGCGAGCGCGGGAGTTAATAAAGATTACCTCTTTATCACGACTTTATACCGCTTACGTGAAACAAGGAATGGCCTCTGGAAATAAACTCTTGCCAACAACGCAACCATCTCCCCCCCCCCCCCCCCTACCTCCCTTCCCCTCTCCTCCTGGTTGAAAAGTCACCGTGCACACGTGAAGTTTTCAGTACTCCGTTATTTGCAATAGCTACTTGCAATAAATAGTTGAAAAAATATTTTTTTTATGCTTTCTTTTTTTTTGTTGTTTTTGCAACTTAGCGTGGTTTAAAGAAGACGTGGGTAGTCAAGGTGCAAATATTCTGCGAAAAAATCTCTTTCTTCTCCTCCCTCTCACTCTCTCAAATAGAATTAAACCCATACGTAAAACTAAAATTTTCTATATTAAAAAAATGATGAAAGCGCTCTTACGTACACAGACAAACACACGGACACGCACCTCGAGCATTCCCTCCCATTAATTCAATTTCGCATGGCATCCCCCAGCTTACAACAATAAATGAATAGATAAATAAAAAAGAATAAAACCAAAACAAAATGGCGGCCAGCATTCGCCTTCCCGCCAGAAAAAAGGCGCCGAAACTTCCAAAGGCTCCACTGTACCTCAGTCACCGCAGCCTCTGCGACGCCCTCCTTCCGCGGCTTCTGCGGAGTCGCCCATCGAGGTGACGAACGGGAAATCAAGAGCGCCCTTCGTCACGCCCTTCCGCTGACACCACCGCCCGACCTTCGGCCCGACGCCATGTCGCCAACTCGAGCACCAGCGAGCGAGTGCGAGGTGCTGCAAGGTGTTTGACGCCGTCGAGGCACCCAAAGGGAGAGGGCCGGCGATGCAGCGGCAGTGGGAGCAGCGAGAAGGGCGTGGGCGTGAGAGGCAGGCTGACACTCACACAAACGCAGAGGGTATGCGGTGCCCCTCTCGACGCCGACCCCCACGGCATTACTACGCCGACAACAGCCAATGAGGGCGAAGGCCGAGACACAGCAGCGATGTGGGGTGGAGGAAGGGGAGGGGGGAGGGGAAGCAAAAGAAAAGGGGGTCTTTGCCCCTATCGCCCCCCTCTTCGGGATCAGAGAACCTCGTTACCTTAGCGTTTTTGCCACAGGTAAAGCCGCTCGGACTACCCGTGCCCGCAAAACCACGACGAAAATGTTCTGCAAAAATTAGCGGCTGATCGTTAAAAGACAAGAGGGGGTCCGCGGGCGTGAGAGTGAGAAGGGGGGCGGGGGCGGTTGAGGGGGGAGTAAAAGGGGAAAGGTGAAAAGGTGAAAGGGAAGAGAGGGGGAAGAATGGTGGGAAAGGAAGGAAGGGAGGAGTCTGGGGAAGGGGGAGGAGGACAGAGCGGAGGGACTTGGGCATGGCGACGGGGCCTCTCCTTCCCCACCCCCTTTAACCCCTTCGCTGAAACGTAAATCACAAACCAAACCATAGTTTTTCCGTCCATTCCACCTCTCAACGGAGTCGCCAACTAATACTGCACACAGAGACAGAGTGGCGAACAGAAAAATGAAAAAAACCAGAAAAGACAGACAAACACACCAGAAAAACAGATCCATCCGCCATTTTTTTTTCCTTCCTTCCTTCCTTCCTCCCCTCCTTCGCGGCCTGCCTCTCACCCGACACCACTACACACGCGACTACTTAAGGAACAATAAAAGGGGGGCGAACACTTCTTAAAATTACTGGGGAGGGAGAAGGGAGGGGTGGGGAGGGAGAGGGGAGGGGAGGGGAGGGGAGGAGAATGGAGTAGAAGGCAAGGGAGGAAGGGAGGGGAACGGCATCTCTACGGATCCCCTCCTTAAACCTCCCACCTCTCCCCTCTCTCTCCCTCCTCTTCCCCTTCCCTCCACGTGTCAAACGCCACAATAACAACGAGGAGCCAAGCGACATCTCTCCTCGCCCTCTTTACCGGAAGACGAGGGAAAGGGAGACGGCAGACGGAGCAAATATCTGCGAGAAAAAAAGTAAAGAGAAAGAGAAAAGGAGAGGGAGGGAGGGAGGGAGGGAGGGAGGGAGGGAGGGAGGGAGGGAGGAAGGAGAGAGAGAGAGAGAGAGAGAGAGAGAGAGAGGAGAGAGAGAGAGAGAGAGAGAGAGAGAGAGAGAGAGGGAGAGAGGGGGAGAGAGGGGGGGGGGAGAGAGAGAGAGAGAGAGAGAGAGAGAGAGAGAGAGAGAGAGAGAGAGAGAGAGAGAGAGAGAGATGAGAGAGAGAGAGAGAGAGAGAGAGAGAGAGAGAGAGAGGGAGAGAGAGGGAGAGAGAGGGAGAGAGGGGGAGAGAGGGGGAGAGAGGGAGAGAGAGGAGAGAGAGAGAGAGAGAGAGAGAGAGAGAGAGAGAGAGAGAGAGAGAGAGAGAGAGAGAGAGAGAGAGAGAGAATCCACCCCATCGGCCACTCCTCCACACCTCACGATTTCCCCCCAACGCCTCACTCCCTCCCCGACGGAGAGCCGAGAGGAAGTGGGAGCGGGCAACGGATCCAAATTCGGTCAAATTTACCACGAAGAAAGGCAGGGGCGAGCGAGAGAGGAGAGAATAAAAACAATCAGGACAAAGCGTTTCCAATCCCCGACGTGTTCGAGGCAAACACTCCCCCGAAGGCACGCTGCAAATGGTACGTATCGAGACGTAATGAGTAAACCTTTCCCTCCCTCTGTGGTCTTCCCGAGTACACACGCGAGAGGGAGAGAGGAAGAGGCGAGAATAAACGACTAGAGAAAGAGGAATGAGGAAGGCCGACTGCAAGCCTAATAAAATATACTAAAAAGAAGCCAAGATAAAGGTAGAAAAAACAGGAGCGGAGAGAACTCAACAAAGCAGAAGAAAAAGAGAAGAGACGAGAAGCGATGGCCAGAAATAAAAACACACGCGACAACAAAATTACTCATGAACGGCAGACGCGACAAAAAAGAGGGGAGAAGAGATGAGAAAGAGAAGTGAAGAAAATATGAAGAGAAGAAGAGAAGAAAGAGAAAGAGAAAATCTGAATCATCGACTGCATCACTGTAACTCGACGGCTCTGTAGGTCTGAATTACACACGAGTGGGTTTCCACTGGCGGATACCTTCAAACAAACACAAATAAACACGCAAGTATAGACAAAAACATAGGCTCCGTACACAGCAACATCAACCCCACTCGCCCGCACAAATAACATCAAATGAATTAATCTGGGTCGAAATTTTAGGTCAATTACAATATACCATTCAGGAAAACCATAAGAGGAGGCGTATGCTTTTCATCATGAAAACCACTTCCAGCAGAAAGAAGATAAAATAAGTTATAAATAAATCGAATTCATTCATCTAAATCAAGAAGGGAGCAGATCGATTTGCAACAGGTTAGGGAGGACACGTCATCAACAACCGACAAAAAAATATCTTGATACTCTATTGCAGAGATAACATTATACGACCTACACGCACTCACTTTCTCTCACTATTTCTATGAGGAAATACGAATGAGAAAGAGAGAAGAGAGAGAAGAGAGAGAGAAAAGAGAGAAAAGAGAGAAAGAGAGAAAGAGAGAGAGAGAGAGAGAGAAGAGAGAGAGAGAGAGAGAGAGTGAGAGAAAGAAGAGAGAGAGAGAGAGAGAGAGAGAGAGAGAGGAGAGAGAGAGAGAGAGAGAGAGAGAGAGAGAGAGAGAGAGAGAGAGAGAGAGAGAGAGAGCGCAACACTAAATGCCGCAACACAACCAAAGACGGAATCCGAACCCAACCTGCCTCCCTTAGACAAAAGAGATCCATCTCCCCCTTTTTTATGTAGCATAAGCAACGAAACAAAATATACGCTGCAATGCCAAGACCTTCGCCCTCGCCTTCTGCCTCTTAACGCCTCACCACCTAGTTCTTAACCCTCACCCCTGCCCCTGCCCCTGCCCCTGCCCCTGCCCCCATACCCATAGTGCCCCAGGCCGCGCCCCCTACTCGCCCGCGGACGCCATTGCAATGCCACGCCTAAGAGAAGGCCAAGAGGTTAAGCAGAGAACGGAGCCGGGTGTTTGTGTAGAAGATACGAACGAGGTCATTTGTTCGCTACAGGAGAAGCCAGGTCACCACAGGCCACGCGCATGAACTGCTAATCCTCCCGCTGCCTCTTAGATAGTTAATTTGGAAAATAAAAAGGATCTTGGTTAATTTTCCTTTTTTATAGTTTTTGTTTCACTTCCGACTTCATGAAGAACGCCTGTCTGTTATTTGTACATCGACGCCGAGGCCAAGTGAATGGTGCCATGATCTCGCAAAATCAGGAGGTGCCCACCATGATGCTGTCAAGCTACAGGTGTGACGTCACCTCAGCCCTCAATCTTTCCCCTCCTTCCTATACAAACACGTGCTTGTCATCTTTACATTTCCCGATTTTCAATGGTCATCATGACATGGCTGATTTTTTTTCTAAAAAAAAAAAAAAATAATAATGATAATAATAAAAATACACAGCTTGTCAGTCTGTGCTTGGCTTAACACACGTAAAAAGGGGGGGCGTGGCTTACAGGACAGCATCTCTTTGCCATTGGCCGAGGTCTACCCAGTTCCTCTCCTGTGAATGGTCGAAACGTGTATGGCAGCGTGGGTAGGGGCCTCTTGATTGGCTGGCGACGACGTGGGCGGGGTCCCTGGCTTTTCGAGGTATCCGCCCATGAGTTTATTTTTGGAGAGGAAACTAGCTGACAGTGTGGGGCGGGGGGTGGGGGGGGGATGGGGCGAGAATGAGGACTTGGAGGGGGGGGGGAGGGAGGGGAGACCTCGACGCCTATTGGAGGAATGTCTCCACGCATCACCCAATTACGTGTTGTCTAATAATAGCTTCTCTGGTGAGGGAGGAAGTTCGGGGGGAGGAAAAGAAGGAAAGAGAGAGTGGGGAAAAAGGGAAGAGAGAGGAAGAGAGAGAGAGAGAAGGGGTTAATACACAGAACGCCCCCTCGAAAGTGTTAGCAGAATCCAGGCACCTTCCGCAGGATCACCGTGTTTACTCCTACAGCCACATATATCACGATCGGAAGTGCGATTTCTCTCTTTCTCTTTCTCTTTCTCTCTCTCTCTCTCTCTCTCTCTCTCTCTCTCTCTCTCTCTCTCTCTCTCTCTCTCTCTCTCTCTCTCTCTCTCTCTCTCTCTCTCATATAATAATAACATCCAGATATTATTGACGTATTTTTCAGTACACACGTTTTTTCGCCTTCCCCCCTATTCCTATACCTCCTCCACCCCTATCGTTTACATTTTTTCCTCAAAATCCGGTAAGAGAGCGCCACGCCTCCTTTTTTTCCCCATCCCTCTTCCCTTCTACCCCCTTTCCCCCTCTCTCTGCTCCCCCCGTTCGCCTCAAGCGGGTTCTCTCAGCCGTAAGCTTCCTGCCACTCTGCCTTTGGCCTTTTCTTTGCATCTGTTCTATTTTCGTCCGTTATGCTAAGCCCACCCCCCACCCCACCCCCCACCCCCGAAAAAATAAATAAATACAAATAATAAGAAAACGAAGATTTCACTGAAGGAGACGGGGTAGGAAGGAGAAAGAGAGGAGGGCATGCGAGGAGGAGGAGAAGGAGGAGGAGAAGGAGGAGGAGGAGGAGGAGAGGAGGAAGGAAGAACGGAGACAGAAGGGCAGAGGAAGGTCACCACCAATGGCGCCGCCCATTTTTTTTCTCTCTCTCTCTTCCCTTTTGGATGTTGCAATGCCTTCTTCTTTCGTCCTCCTCTGATGTTCTACTTTCCCTCCTCTCCTCATCTTTATCAGCTACCTATTCCTCTTCATTTTGCGACGCCACTGCCAACTTCATCATCTTCTCCATATTTTGTTTTCCCTTTTATCCCCTTTCTTCCATCTATCCCTTCCGAATTGCCATTCCCCTTGCTCTTCTAAACATTGCCCTTTCCACCCCCATTTCTTTGCTCTTATTTCTGTATTCCTTCTCACTCTATTCTCTACACTTCTCCTCCTCCTCCTTCTTTTTTCTTCTTATTATTATTATTATTGCAATTCTTCTTCTTCTTCTTCTTTCTCCTCCTCCTTTTCCTCCTCCTCGTTGGCTCACACTAACGAAGGCCCCCACCCCACCCCCCCAAACACCCCTCCGACACGCCCCAAAGCCTCCCCAAAGTGGCGTGCAGGCTGTTGGTAGGCCTATGAATTTCTCGAGATTTCCTATCCCTCTTCCTCTCAATTTCCTCCTTTTTTACTTCTACCTCCCGTTCCCCTTTCCCTTTCCGTACGCATTCTCAATCTTCCCTTTCTTCTTTCCTTCTTCTTCTTCTTCTTTCTTCTTCTTCCTCTTCCTCTTCCTCTTCCTCTTCCCTTCCTCTTCCTCCTCCTCTTCTTCTTCTTCCTTTCCTCCTCTTTCTCCCCGGCCCCCATGCGTTCCTTATTCATTAGGCCCAGGTGGTCACAGATGGCGACACACAAGCACCGATAACACCTCCCTCATCTGCGTAACGATGGGGGGGGGGGGGTCGAGAAAAAAAAAACTAGGCCTAATTTTCGTATTTCCCTACTTATTGGCAGAATATATATATATATATATATATATATATATATATATATATATAGAGAGAGAGAGAGAGAGAGAGAGAGAGAGAGAGAGAGATAGAGAGAGAGAGAGAGAGAGAGAAGCGATGAGGAAAAACAAATGCAAAAACATTCCAAGATACACAAAGATAAAGGAAAAAAATCGAGAAGAGAGATAAGAAACGCGAAAGCGAAAACAGATCTGTAATGGCGTCGCTCCGTTTCCCCTCCCCTCTCTCCCCTCTCTCCCCTCTCCGCCTTTCCACCCTCTCTCGCGCACATACCTCTAAACTGTTTATCACACCGACTCCTGAGCACCCAGCCAGGCCTCAGCCCTCCTAGACTCACCTTAGAACGCACACCTTTTTCCTAGGAGCCTGCACACCACCTTCTCTTCCCCTCGCTTCGTTCTCTCTCGCCGTCTCAGTCTCTTGTATAAATAAACAATAACATAAGCCTCGCCGAAGAAGTTACTGGACCATGCAAGCAAAACAGACAACGGGAACAGAGATAATACGCAGCGCAAACGCAGAGTCAACTCGGAACAAGGGAAAATGTTATAGCGATTGGGCGAAGAAAGAACGAAACGAGAGGAAGGAAACAGCGAAAAGAAACAGGAGAAACAAGCGTGCCCGTCCTCGCCAGGACTTGCCGGCGGTCACCCGCGATTCGCTATCACTTGCCCGTCACTCGCGGCCGCCTCGCGATTCCTGTGACGCCGTCACTCGCTGCCGCCGTGCGAGGCGGGTGACGTACGAGTCGTGACGCTGGCCGTGGCTCGTTTCCCTCCGCCCTTCGCTCGGGTCAGGAAGGGGGAGGCGGGAGTCGGGGCCTCTCAACACTCCATATGGCAGGCAGACGGAGGGGGATGCTGCGTGCACTTCGACTCGGAAGACGCCCCCAGGTGGGGCATTCGCTACCGTGCTTGGCGCCGAGTCCCCTTGCCTGATCGACGCAGAAATAACGCCGGGCGCAGCAGACAGTCTGTCGTCGACCATCACCAAACGCAACGCTGAACCACTCAAGGCCATCCAGTCCAAGTCCGTTACCACACGTCCCTTCAACCCTTTTTCCGACACACGGACTTCGTCACAAACACACCGCTCGAGGAGAAGCAAACACGCGCGCTCTCACCCACACTGCTACATAATCCATACACACGCACACAAGCATACATAACACAGAACGCGTTTCCGTGCCTATCGCGCGTCCGGCCCCACGACGATTCAATCAAACGATATTGCTCGAATCGTTTTAATAACGGCTGCGAGACTCTCCACGCGATGAGGAGACCTAAAATAAAATAGAGCAGATAAAATAAAAGAGGATGAGAGACCGAAAAAAAGAGAAGGGAAAAAAAAAAAAAAAAAACCGCACGCAGATCAATACCAATATCTTTCTATCTACCCACACGTGCTATCTATCTGTATCACCTTTCTATCTTTTCCGCGACACACTCGGTGCTCTTTGAAGTGCCGCGTCTTCGCCACTGGCGGGTTTTAGTCTCGGCCGCTTTTAGTGCGCGCGTGTTCGAGTTCCTGGCGACTGCACGCGCGTTGGGAAGGTCGCTCCGCCAACAGGTTGTCTATCGCAACCCAAACAATAAAAACAATAATAATAATAATAATGTGGATACACGAGTCTATATAACAATAAGGACATAATAACAATACAACAAGAGCAGCACAACAACAATGATCATAACAATAACAATAACAATTTCTAATCGATATGACATAACCAATCGGCAGAAATTCACATGAAATCAATAACTACTGTATGTATATACTTTATCACATCCGTTGCCAACCAACAGGGAGACTGAAAACCACAATATCCAGTTTTGTTTTCCGTACAACCAAAAGTCTTCCAAAATTTTAAAAATCAAGATTGAAAAAAAGGCAAGACAGTAGCTTCACATCCTCAAAATCCAAATTCACAAGTTAAACAAGCATTTTCTCTCTCAATTTGTAAAATAATCATTAGAAAATCTAAGCCACGGCGTTTGCTATTTAATTGGTCTAATAGCAAAATAAATGACCCGAGTAAACAAGGCGCACATAAACACATTCTCGGCCGCTCCTTCAGATACGCTGAAAGGCCATTAATTTGTTTTTTATCGTTCGCAATGTGAAAAGGGACTTGTCGATCGCCGACCTCATCGCGCAGGGATGGAATGCGGAGATGGTAGTGAGAGGGAGGGAAGGAGGGAGCAAGGGAGGTCAGGGGGGTGGAGGAAAAGAGGGAGGAAAAGAGGGAGGGAAGGAGGAAGCAAGGGAGGTAAATGGGGGAGGAGGAAAAGAGGGAAGGAAAGACGGAGGAAGGGAAGTGAAGGGGGGTGGAGGAAAAGAGGGGGGTAAAGGGAGAGGGAGGGAAAGACGGAGGAAGGGAGGTTAAGGGGAATGCAGGAAAAAAAAGGGAGGGAGGGAGGGAGGGAGGGAGGGAGGGAGACGAGAGCGGGAGAGCTGGAAGAGCGGGAGGCGAATGCACATACTCCCCTCCTCCTCCAGCCAACAAAAGCCTAATGCCGTACGCAAACAAGCCAACTCAAAAAAGTGCCGCAGACGAATACCTAAGAAAAGTGACGATGAGGATACCACGTCCTCAAGATTCCCCTCCGCTACCCCCCCCCCCCCCCCCACCGCCTCATGGTCTCTCCTGCAACTCCGCCCGCACGCACCTCTCCAGACAGACGGGCAGACTTAGTCATCATGCACACATATATACACACACACACGCACACACACACACACACACAAACGTACACATCGGCCGATCACAAAGCATGCAAGCACGAGTCTTATTATGCACACCCACCGCCGCCGCCGCACGCACTCTCCCGGATTCCGGCGAACCCGTCGCGGTACGCAGAAGCAGGTGCTTATCCCCTCCCTCCGCCAAACCTCCCTCTCAATAGGAACAGGTGAATAGGGTGTGTGTGTGTATATGTATATATATGTATATATATATATAATATATATATATATATATATATATATATATACATATATACATATATACATATATACATATATACATATATATATGTATATATATATATATATATAAATATACATATATATACACATACATAAATACATATATATACACATACATAAATACATATATATACATATATATACACATATACACATATACATATACATATATAAAGATATATATAATATATATAAATAGACATATATCTACATATACACACATATATATGCATATATGTTTATGCCTAACAATCAACATCTCTCTTCTTAACAGCATGATAATAATGCGGTTAATCATCCACATGATATCCTATTCACAGCTAACTCGACAGAGGTTTCCCCAAAGCACCGGCATCGATGCCAGGTGAGGAGGAGGTCATTGTCCAGCAACAGCAGCATGTCTAGACGAGGGTGTCTGTCTGTCTCTTGTCTAGGGCGCGTGCATGCGACGGATTTCCGCGGAAGTCTGATACGCCTTGCAAGCAAGCAAGCAAGCAGGCAACACGCGACAATCTTCGTCTCGCCACTGACCCCGCCTGCCCTTGCCTTTCCTCCAAAGGAGCGGAAAGACAAGAGAGGCAAGTCCTCTTTCCTACCGATTATAATCTTACTATTTTTCTTTCTCTTCCTCCCCCCTCCTCTCTCAATACCTTTTCAAACATCCCTACCACAGTGCTCCCAATAACAGAAGCGCAGACGCGGCCACCGCCACTCGGCCCTCGCATCCTTGCCCCAGCGTTCGTCAGCGTTGCTGCAAACCGACACTCGCGAAACGCCTCCCTCCCATCCCTCCCGAACCGCGACACCGAAGCCTCGGCTATGACGAGCCTCCGACGCGCCTTAAACTGTTTATCCGACACAACAAAACAAAATATAAAAACCGAAAATAAAACATGAATATCAACAACGCATCCGCTGGTTGAATTTTGGCGGTAGCGTTTGAAAGCAGCGCCTTTTTAACAACCCTGGCTAGTTCATTCTTTTATTTACAGCACAGGTTAACTCGCGAGCAACCTTTGTTGCGTTTGATTTACGGCCATGATATAATATTGCATTCCGTGTTTAAGACATAGTATTTCTTTAGTGCAACAAATGAGATGAAAGTTACATGACCCTTCGTAACCCATGCTTTATGGCCTCGGAGGCATATTCACATAGCACCCTGATGACAAACGTTCGCCTACGTTCTTTACTGCAGTTTCTACATTAGATTTTCCCCCACGCTACACGTTTCACCTGATCTGCCAATACAGCTTGTATCAAAACCTAATTTTCGCGGTCATAACATCACTTTCCTGTTCTGTCTTTTATGAGGCTTACATAATCAAACTTTTCATGGGCAAGTCGGTCATAATGTTTCGTGCTGCAGCTTTCAGGCCATCGAGAATTCAGCTCAGTTAAGTGCAAGATCCTATCAGTAGGAGTTCCCTTTTCACGCGCTGCCCTTGCTAGGCGATGGGCATGCCGACACTCGGGGATTCCAGAGGCAATCCGCACACAATCTACATCTTAATCTCTCTCTCTTGCGTGTCCATTTTGATATCAATCAATGGCAATATTTCCCACACTTTTATCGAGTGTTCGGGGCCTGGAAAATGACTTCCAAGTCTTGGTTTAAAATGAATTTTGTAGCAATCCTGGGTCCGCGGAAGGATTTTATATCAAAATAGCCTAAGCGCATGCTGGTCTGTTCCCCATTCTGCAAAGATCCGTAAGTTTCATACAGTTTGTTCCAGATCCTATCCCGTGGTTGCAAGAGCGTACTGCTAGGGAATGGCAAGGGAGACAAGTCCTTTTTTTACCACATTTTCCACGGAAAACAGACTATCAATGTGGGGTCTTGTTTACTGCTTTATTCAGCTGGGATGCATTTATGCCTTCCTTCCAACAATGACCTTGCGTCTGGACTGGTTTCACTATTTTATGCTTCGCCTGCCTTTGGAAGTTTCCCATCAAAGGTGGTAATGATATCTATTGGTAGCGTTGGTTAAAGTCTATCACGTCATCTGATACTGATACCTTGATCTTTGCTAACACGCTCCTAGTATTTTATTTAGACTTCAAATGAGCTCTTTGTGCGTGACAGTCCCCCGAGGTACTTGCAACGGTGGCAGAGATGCGTCATTTACATGGAGCTTTGGCAAATGTACTATGTGAGAATTGACTGCTTTGTGTTTTTTTTCTGACCGAGATTATCGGTTCCACACAAAGTATCTTTTTGAAAGGACATCACGGATTTTTTTCTTAAATCAGACGGCATCAACATCAGCAATTACTGGAATCCATATCCAAAAGTGGTAAATCGTTTTCTAATCGCGGATCTGGATGTCAAAACAACTTGCGACTGTGAACACGACAGACGGGTTTTTTTGTTTTTTTTTTTTTGGGGGGGGGGGCGCAATCTCATTCCCAGAACAACTAGCAAATAAGCGCAAAGGGAGATTGGGCAGTTATTCATTTCCTCAACAGACCCAAGGAGTATTTGAATGAGTACGTTTCACGACCTGAGAGATCCTTTTAACTTGTTGCTACAAAGGTGCTATGCCGGCGCTTCGGAGTTAGATCTAGCTGTTCTTGGTGCTGCCGTCTACAGTATCCACTTAAGATTTGCGAAATGACCACTGCCCGAGTCTCGAACTAGTCAAGTAAAAACTTCACCATACTCAATCTTGCCTTCCACTTCTCAAATGACTGTTACAAACTGCCAGTGACCTACTACTTCTTAGATGTTTGAATTCTTCATCATAACTGGTGTTTGGCAAATAAAGTCGCCCATTGTGTATCTCGATTAGGAAAAGTAGGTAAGAAAACGATAAGAAATGCAATGCCTTGTGTGCACATTATAAAGAGAGCAAAAGCCTGAGGAAGTCTGAATGTTTGTATGACGAAAATGAGCGTCGGCGTTCTTGGTCTTCCCGACTACTTTATGCAACAGTGTTACTCTTGCACAAGTCAACAAACCCGCCGTGGCTCTATTTACATATGAACAATACTTTTTTTAGTGTAGGCACTTTTCCCACATTAGTACCACTTGCCGACAGTGGCTGTTATTGACACCAACACTAATACACTGTAATGATTAATGGAGGTACTAGTATCTTGACCCTGACAGTCTCTGCTGGTCATTTGACTCTTAACAGCAAAACTTGCACCCAGACATTGACAGTAATTTTCGTCTCTTTCTTTTAGGTGTGTATTTAGTCGTTTAAATGCGTTAATTGCCCCGAGTAAGCCTTGCGCACTCATCCATCATACGGTCTCACGGGGGTTCCTGAGCGTGGCCTGCGGTCGTCCCTGACAGGGTGAGGAACGGCTGGCTCGGGCCGTGTCTGGTGAGGGGGGCGGGGGGGCCCACGGGGTTCACTGGGTCAGACGGCGTATTAATACAGGTCCCGGGATAACCTCCGTGAACAGCATCCTCCTCCTATTCACCGTCTCCTCCACCAGTTGCGCAAGCGGGAGTCCTCTGCACCCAACGCACCGGCGGTCTCCCCGATTTGCGTGACGCGGCTGGTTGTGAAACGCGACGTGGCGCCTCCGCAGAATTCTTCGGCCATTTCAATCGAAATTCATTCCACTTACCAGAAAAGTCATGCCTATCTCTCCCTTCCTTCCTCATTCTAGACAGCATCTAGACTCGAAACGTACCTGTGAAAAGAAGAGAAATAAACGTTAGGTCAATCTTAGTTACATCGACGACAGGAAACAATCCAGTTACTATATTCAAATAGAAAATTTTATAACTGACACTCGTGGACTGCGCATGATTCGGCTATGGTTCTCGGTCACTTTACAAGTTAACGGCGAAGAGGAAAAACAAGGGAATAACTATAAGGAAAAGAACACAACACACATGATAATATGTTACGTGCTTGTGCGGTAATCTCCCTCTCCTCTCTCTCTCTCTCTCTCTCTCTCTCTCTCTCTCTCTCTCTCTCTCTCTCTCTCTCTCTCTCTCTCTCTCTCTCACACACACACACACACACACACACACACACACACACACACACACACACACACACACCGAGGGAAGGTAAACGGAGAGTCGGGCGCGGCGAGCAGAAACGAACGCAGAAACGGAAACGGAAACAGCCACAACAAAAGGCAAATCAATACGAAGCACAAGGAGACGAAGAGAGGAGGAAGAGCGAAGGGAGTGGAAAACATAAACAAAGAAAACGAAAGAGAAAAGAGAAAGGGCGCAAAACTTCAAGGGAATGACCACAAAACTTCCATGAGAGACACCGCAAAACTTCGGAATGCACAGACGAAGAAAAAATCACTGGAGGGAAGGAAGGAAGGAAGGAAGGAAGGGAGACAGAGAAATATAAAAGAAAGGGCGAAATTAAAAGGGACCAAAAGAAGAAAAAAACACACAACAAAGAAAGAGGAAAAACGGCAGAATAAAGGGATTAGTAAAGAATAAAATAACCAAGACAAACAAACACAGGAGACAAAAAAGAAAAAAAAAAGAAAAGGAAAACCAAATACCAAAAAAACAAGGAATAAAAACACAAAAAAAGAAAAGAAAATGAGAAGAAGAAGAAGGAGAAAGTCGAACAGGAAGCCAGTGTAGGAGAAGGGGGGGGGGGGGGGGGGGGGGAGAAAAAGAAGGGTATAAAATCTTGCCTGTGACTAGCTACTACGAGCGCCGCAATGGCTGTTCCACGCGTTGCCATTAATTAATGCAACCGAGAATTATTAATGAGGGAAAAATGCCATCTGTGGGCGGGCCAGTCCTTATGGGGGGAGGGGGGAGGGGGGGGGGGAGGGGGGAGGGGGGGAGGGGGAGGGAGTAATAGGGAGAAGGAATGGATGTAGTACAAAGTAGAAGATAAAACAGACAAAAAGATAGACTGATTGATAGACAGAGAGAGAGGGAGAGAGAGAGAGAGAGAGAGAGAGAGAGAGAGAGAGAGAGAGAGAGAGAGAGAGAGAGAGAGAGAGAGGGGGGGGAGGGAGGGGTAGGGAGGGAGAGGGAGAGGGAGAGGGAGAGAGAGAAGAGAGAGAGAGAGAGAGAGAGAGAGAGAGAGAGAGAGAGAGAGAGAGAGAGA
>NC_061825.1:40782146-40794646 GCF_019202785.1 Penaeus chinensis | reverse complement strand
CTCTTGACTTAGATCGCGTCTCTCCGCTCCCTCTCGCTCACTTCCTCTGCCCTCGCTCTCTCTGCGCCTCTCCCTCGCTCTCTGCTCTCCTTCCTCCGCCTCTCTCGCCGCGCCTGCGGCCCTCTCGCTGTCGCGATCCTCTCCCTCGCTCTCTCTCTTCCTCTCCTACGCTCTCCGCCAGCCTCTCCCTCGCTCTTACTCTCGCCTCTCCCTCTCTTTCGTGCTCTCCTCTCCCGCTCTCTCCTCCTGCGCCCTCTCGCTCTCTCCTCTCCCGTCGCGCTCTCTCCGCGCCCGTCTCTTCTCTCGCCTCTCCCACCTGCTCTCTCTCCTCGCCCGCGACTCAGCTCGCTCCTCTCCCGCTCTATCTCTCTTCTCCTCGCCCTCGCTATGCAAGCTCTCTAAGTCCGCCCTCTACTAGCTATCTGGCTCGCGCGCTCGGCTCGCTCGCTACTCGCCTCTCTCTCGCTCCTTCTCTCTCTATCTGTCTCTCTCTGCTCTCTCCTGTATCTCTCTCCTCTGCCAGACTCGCTGCTCTCGCGCGAGCTGCGTCGCTCTCTCTCTACCTCTCTCTTCTCTCGCGCGCGCTTCCCTCTCTATCTCTCCTCCTTGCTCTCTCTCTCTCTTCTCTCTCTCTCTCTCTCTCCTCGCCCCCGCTGGTTCACGCTCTCTCTCTCATGTCTCTCTCTCTCTCCTCGCTAGCTCTCTCTGGTCTCTCTCTTCTCTGTCCTCTCTCTCTCGCTCTCTCTCTCGCTCGCTGCTCGTAATCAGCCCATCGTGCGCCATGCTCTTACGTGCCAAGATCTATTCGTCCTATGCGTGATCAAGCCGTATAGGGAGTCGACCCCCAACTGCCCTCCGCCCTCCGCAGCACTGCCCGTCTTAATACCACATGTGTACGCTACCCGGGCAGATCTCATGTGTCAGTCCCGTCCACAAGCGACCCATCACGCGACCGCTACCCTCTACCGCTCAGACACCAAGAAACCACTCTGAACCTCCAACGCTAAACGGCATGCACACGGAACACCCTGGTTACGCTTTTAGCAAAGTACGAAATTTGGCGCTTTTGCGATAGAAACAAACTACCATTATTTTATCTGCAAACACGACTATCGCAGATAATTTGAATAGTATATAAGCACAAACAAGCGCGCACACAAATCGCGCTTAAACAATGCGCGCGTGATACAAGAGCAACCGACAGGTCACAAAGCATAGCAAACACGATTTAGCTTCACGAGCACACACTTCAACAAACGAATAAACAAAATTAACATTTTAGAAACACGACGTGACACGATCAAGGAAAACAAACCTTGAAATGAAAGGGAGAATGGAAAACGGTAAGAAACAGACAGACAAACAGACACACATAAACGTATATACAACTACCTCCAACCCTCCGACTCCCCAACCCTATGCCTCCCCATCCCCTCCTGGTGGATCCTTCACGAAGACGGCGGACGACAGTGGATGGCAGAGGACGACTGTCCGCCACTGGAAAACAGCGGCGTAGCGAGACCCAGCGGCGCCTACGAACCCAGCAACCCAGCAACCGAGCCAACGAGCCAGCGGGCGAACGAACGAAACGAAGCCGAAGCCGGCCATCCTGCCTGCCCTGCCCGGGCGACAGACTCACACTTGTGAGAAAACCCTTCACTCCTAACCTATGGGATGGTGCCCTCCCCCCGCCCCCTCCCCCCGAGGGGAAACGGGATTCGAGACCCATGCACGGCATGTCAGGGAGCGGGAAGCGGCGGCTGGAAGGCGGCTGGAAGCAGGGGAAAGGCAGCCGCCTGGCAGCCACACCGCACCAAAATGGGTGCGAGCGTATTCTTGATCGTGGCAATGTTCACTCTTCCTAGACCATGTGCACTTACGCGTGCAAACACACGCACACACTCACACACACACACTTAGACACAGATAGATAAATCGATAGATAGACAGAGAAAGAGTGAGAGGGCAGCTCTACCTTTCTATTCCAAACGGAGAACAAAACAACCCACCCGACCAGCAAAACGCAAGCAAGGCCCCCAAACCCCCGGCATTGGGGCCGGAGAAGCAAAAAACCCCAGCCGTAACCAAATGAACATAGACACGGAAACGGGGCCGGAACCCTAAACCCGCCAATTGGTGACCCCGAGAAAACATCACCGCCCCAAACCAACCCACCCCCCCCCCCCGGGCCCGGAAAACAAATCCCTCCCCAAGGGTCCCGATAAAGGCCAGGTAATTCCCTTTCAAACGAATTGGCATGAGGGGGAACCAAAAAACCGCGCAAACCCAGGCCCAAAAAAAAAAATATTTTTTTAAAAGGGGTAATTTCCCCCCCCCCTTCCCCCCCGGAAAAATGGTCCCAACCCCCCGAAAAAGGGAAAGGGGAAAGATTAGAAAAAAAAAGGTTAGGGAAAAAGGGGAAAAGAAAAAAAAAGGTTAAAAGTAAAGGGAAGGGGAAGAAGAGGAAGAAGTAGAAGAAGAAGAAGAAGACGATGACGACGAAGAGAAAAGGGGGAGAAAAGCCCGTATGAAAAAAGTGAGAAAAAAGAAGATTCGAATTCGGAATGACGCAACTAAAACCCCCCAAAAAAAAAAATCTTTGGGGGGAAAAAAAGCGAACTTCCGAGAAGTGGGGGTTTTGACTAAAAACCCGGCACAAAATGCAAAATTAAAAATCTCAATAATCACCGTAGAAGTTTTATAGATAACACCCCTTGAAAAAAAATTTTAATCACAGTTCTTATAGATATCATCTTTATCACATTTCTAAATATAATGTACCATTCTGCGCTGGTCCCATCTCAAAATCTAATAATCGTCACAAAACACAAAAAAGGGGCCCCCAAGAAAAGGGGAAAAGGGGAATTTCCCACGAAAAACCCCACAAGAGAAAATGGCGCGCGAGAAATAAATAGAAGGCGGTAGGGGGAACTACACTAAAATATTCTTCCCTAAAAATAATACGCTCAATTAATAATAATTTTAGAATAAAATCAATAAACGTAATGCAATACATAAAAAAGATAAATACAAATAAAAACATTCGCACATTCAAAATATCTGATGCAACGTATAGGTTAAAGCTTAAAAATTTAAACGAGGGTTTAAACAAACCCCTAAAAACCCTAACCCATAAAAAGACCATCCCAAATTAGAAACCACTCTGGGGTATCTTTAGCCCTTCACATCAACTGCGGGAAGTTTCGAATATAACACGAACAAAAAGCGCGGGAACTATTAGTTACTTTAACGACCTGAAAGGTTTTAAATTTAGGGGTAATTCACCTGTACGGATCAAAGAAACGAATCAGGTTGAAGTCCACAAGTAACAAGTAACTGACAAATAAAAGGGACAGAAATAAAAAGGGCGGTATTAATAAAACTAAAAAAACAAAAAAGATCTATTTTGTCCCACGGGTTAAAAAACTTATATTCTTAACTATATGCTCATCTCCAAGACGTATCCTAATTATCCCCCGCAATTGTCGCCACTAAAATGATTCATGAAAAACAGCCGTTACGTCATGCTGTAGAAGACCGATCATCACCGACATTGTTTCCCGCCAATTGGTAGCGCATTCAGAACTCCCTCGCTTTAACGAACTGTGTTTTTCCTTTTTACAGTTAATGTCAGAAAATCAAAAAAATACTATAAAGACGTTAAAAAATATATACGTAATAATCCCCATGAGAAACCGAACATAAAAAAAAACGGAACTTTTGAGCGTAAAAATAAAATTTTTCGCGCGGTTTTGAACCGTCGCATTTTCCCCGCCAAGGGCAACCACGGCCGAAACGAGAAACAAAAAAAACTTGAAACGCAGTATATGCGTATGTGTATGTTAAGTGTATAAAAAATTTTATTATATATATTTAAAAAAATATGTAAAAATTTTATAATACACATTTTTTTTATTTTCCCCCCTCTTCTCTTCCCCCCCTTTTCCCCCCCCCAACCCCCCCCCACCCCCCCCCACCAACCCCCCCCCCCCCCCCCCCACCCCCCCCCCACCACCCCCCAACCCATCACCAAACCCCCCCACCCCCACCCACAAACCCCCCCCCAACACACAACAACACAAACAAAACCGCGAATCGGCGGACTCTAGCAAGTGAAGTTTCGACCGACTTAAAGGAAATCAGAAGCAAAAAGGGGGAGGGGACCCCCGCCCGGGAAGCACCGACGCCAACAAGCCCCCCACCGACAATGAAAGTTTCCCCTCCCCCCCCCCCTCCCCCCTCCCTCCCCTTTCCACCGGCAGACACCCAACACCTTCCGTACGGATGCCCGTGCAGGGACAACGCGGCGGAGGCCCCCCGGGGGCGGGGGAGGGTCGAGCGGGGGGGGGGGGTACAAGGGGGTAAAATGGGGGGGAAAAAAAAAAGGGGAAGGTGCGGGGGGGGAGATGGAAATAAAGATTAAAATAGTAGATAAATGATAGAAGAGAAGAGTGAGGAGAGAGAGGGAGACAGAGGTAGAGAGAGAGGAGACAGAGGAGAAGAGAGAGGAAGAGAGGAGAGGTGGAGAGAGAGGAGAAGGAGAGAGGAGAGAGAGAGAGGGGGGAGAGAGAGAGGGACGGAGAGAGGAGAGAAGAGGAGAGAAGGAGAGAGGGGAGGAGAGAGAGAGAGGGGGGAGAGAGAGAAAAGGGGAGAGAGGGGGAAGGAAGAGAGAGAGGAGAGGAGAGAGAAGAGGAGGAGAGAGAGAGCGAGGAGAGAGGAGGGGAGAAGAGGGGAAGGGGAGAGGGGAGAGAGAGGGGAAGAGAGAGGAGAGTGGAGAGAGGAGAGAGAGGAGAGAGAGGAGAGAGAAGAGAGAGAGGAGGAGAGAGAGAAGAGAAAAGGGAAGAGGAGAGAGAGAGAGAGAGAGAGAGAGAGAGAGAGAGAGATAGAGAGAAGAGAGAGGAGAGAGAGGGGAAGAAAAAAAAAAAAAAAGAGAGAGGAGAGAGGAGAGAGGGGAGAGAGAGAGAGAGGAGAGAGAGAGAGAAGAGAGAGAGAAAGGATGGAGGAAAGACAGGAGAGAAATATTGTGGAAAAAGGGAGAAATAGAGGGAGAGGGAGACAGGAAAAGGGAAGGGAGTAAAGGAAAGGTTATAATACGGCCTGATCGCAGCAGGGCTTCCCACAGCTGCTAATTCTCTTCACACTCCTCTCTCCCGCTCTCCCTCTCACTTCTTTTTTTTTTTTTAATTCCTCCCTCTCTGTCTCTGTCTTTGTCTCTGTCTGTCTCTGTCTGTCTCTGTCTCTGTCTCTGTCTCTGTCTCTCTCTCTCATTTTTTGTCTATACCATTCTTTAAACATTTTCACTTTTACAATCTAAGGTTTCCCTTTTACGGGCGAGACAATATCATTTACACTGCCGCTTAAAATAATAATAATAATAACAATAATAATGATAATAGCAACAACAAAAAGAACAAAACAAGAATAACAATAATAATAATATCAATAATAATAATAATAATAATAATAATAATAATAATAATAATAATAATAATGACTGACCATAACGCTACCACCAAGATAACTTAAAACAATATTAGTAATAACCATCAACAGCAGCACAAGCCAAATATCAATAACGCCCCCGACACTTTCAAAATGCAACAACAGCAACAACAACAACAAAATGGAAACCAAGAAGACAGCAAGACACTTCAATCCTTGATAACACTCCCAAGGATGAAAACGAAAGGTTGACCAAAAAGATAAATAAAAAAGATTTCAGAAAGCTGTCAATTTCCCTGCATATTCAACCATTCAATGTGTTCATTCATTCATCGTGTCTTTATCCCAATAATACTAATAAAATCAATAACAATAATAATTACAAGCACATTTACTAGAAGTACATGGCAGCAACCACCAAAACTAGCTTTACAACCCTAAATTACTGCTGTAAATACCTAAACACCTATCTAGCATCGACAGTACTGCAATCGCTCGTTTCTCAGATACATGCGCGCACGCTCACGAGCACGTCCACGACCTCGTCCTATCACACGTGTGACCACTTGCCAGTCTCAAGAACGACCGAGCAGGACGACTGAGCAGGACGACGAGCAGGACGACGACTCTGGCCGATAATGGGGCCTCAAGACCATAGGATTAAATAGGTACTGAGCCTTTGGTCAAGACGAATGCGACGACCGCGGGACGACCTCCTCACGGCGAAAGTAATAATAACTGGCAAATGAAAACCACAAGGAAAAAACAAACGTAATGATGACCTCAACAAAACTATAACAGCTAAACACGGAGCATCCCAACGGCAGTTATAAATCAAGTTGTGCACTGCAACCGAATGACAAGAAGGTACGCTTTCTGTCTTTCTTTATGTCTCTATTAATCAAAACATATAGCTGTCTCCCTCTCTTTCCCCCGCCCGCCCCCTCCACACACCACTCCCCTCCCCGCCCCCTCTCCCGGCAGCCCATTCTTCCCTCCACGCGCGCGATCTGCACCTCATCTCGCTTGGGAAATGTTCGTAAGGGATCATTTCCTGGCGTAATCTGCCGCAATTTCCCCCTTTTGGGTGCACGCGGTCCCGATGCGCTTCCTTCCTCCCTTCCTTCCCCGCTTCCTCGCCGAGTGTCGCGATCTCGCGAATTACGCCCGCGAATTACGGGCCGCCAATCGCGACGTGCCAATCAGCTGGCGCGGCCGATCCCTCGCGCCTTCCACCTCTTCCGCCCTTTCGATCTCCCTGTTCCGCCTTTCCCTCCCTTTCCCTCTCCCTTCTGCCTCTCAACGGAAGTGCCAGACGCGCGATAAAGGCAGACACTAGAATTTACAAATTGCAAAAAATACAAAAGACTAAGCAAATGTAGGGAGATCAAAAATGAAGTAAAATAATGAATGATAACCAAACCCCTATTTCGCTCTCATCAAAAAGATGAATAACGAAAACAGAAAGGACAAGTCACCTAAGAAAGGATAAATCAAGAAAGAACAAGTCACCTTGAGGAAGGACGTCACCCAAAGAAAATATAGGGTACATAAAGAACAAACAAGTAAGGACAACTCACCCAAAGAAAGCACAAGTCACCTAAAGAAGGGACAAGTCACCTATAGGAAGCACAAGTTACCTATAGGAAGGACAGTCACCTAAATGAAGCACAAGTCACCTAAATGAAGCACAAGTCACCTAAATGAAGCACAAGTCACCTAAATGAAGCACAAGTCACCTAAATGAAGCACAAGTCACCTAAATGAAGCACAAGTCACCTAAAGGAAGCACAAGTCACCTAAAGGAAGCACAAGTCACCTAACTGAAACACAAGTCAGCTAAATGAAGCACAAGTCACCTAACTGAAGCACAAGTCACCAAACTGAAGCACAGGTCACATACAGGAAGCACAAGTCACCTATATGAAGCACAAGTCACCTAAATGAAGCACAAATCCCCTAAAGGAAACACAAGTCACCTAAAGGAAACACAAGTCACCTAAAGGAAACACAAGTCACCTAAATGAAGTACAAGTCACCTAAATGAAGCACAAGTCACCTAAATGAAGCACAAGTCACCTAAAGGAAACACAAGTCACCTAAATAAAGCACAAGTCACCTAAATGAAGCACAGGTCACCTAAATGAAGCACAAGTCACCTAAATGAAGCACAAGTCACCTAAAGGAAGGACAATTCACCTAAAGAAAGGAGTCACCTAAATGAAGCACAAGTCACCTTAAAGAAGCACAATTCACTCTTATTCTCCTCCTCTTACCTCACACCCCACCGCTATGTTTCGTCCCTCCATCTTACCTGTAAACAAAGAAAAATAAAATAAATAGAGGTCGGGGACTGGTTTAGGATAGAAATAAGGAAATATTGATGAATGGAAAACAAATCGTAACATCGTAAATACTCATAAATGTGTATGTTAATGACAATAATAATGAAATTGTTGAATATTAACATTGACTATCAGTTGCAATGACACCGGTGATGATGAGGGCATTTGGCCTACCGATAAGAACAGCAATAATAATAACAACCATTAGTGTTATTAACATTAAAAATAATTATAAAAAAAAAAAAAAAAAACAGCAATGTTGCTGCTGCAGGTCAAGCTCCCACACTTCAACAAATAAATAAATAAATAAATAAATAAATAAATAAATAAAACAAATACCTAACAGAAGCCACGCAAAAGCCGTACTTGAGTACACTGACTCCCCTCCTCCCCCCGCGTCTCCTCCGTCTGAACCGAGGGGAACCTCCGTAACCCAGATCAGAGGTCAATAACCCGCCCATCCCGCCACTATACACAGCACGCGTAACACGCATTTTTGCACGCACGGAGGCACACAGACGCAGGGACACATGACGCCGCTTTTAATATCCTAGAAAAATCAAGTTACGTCAATGAAATTCGAGATATAAAAGGATGCATGCAGCATTGTACGTTAGCGTTTCTGTGAAAGAGGGAGGGAGGGAGGGAGGGAGGGAGGGAGGGAGGGAGGGAAGAGAGAGAGAGAGAGAGAGAGAGAGAGAGAGAGAGAGAGAGAGAGAGAGAGAGAGAGAGAGAGAGAGAGAGAGAGAGAGAGTGAGAGAGAGAGAGAGAGACAGCGCCCTAGAGTGCGACTTTCATCCCATGACAGGGAAAAGAAATCGATCACAGTTCCCCTCTCTCCTCCCCTCCTTTCCCTATTTCCCCTCACCCACGATCCCCGTTTCCCCTCTACCTCTAACTTGGGCGCCGCGCATGGAACAACAAAAAACAGTTTTACAATCAATTAAATTAACGACTCTAGGGTGGGGTCGGGAGGGGCAGGTGAGGGGTGCTGCTCTCTCCGCCCACTTTCGTCTTTTCCCCTCTTTCTGGTAGGGAAGGAGAAGAAAGGAATAGGTAGATAAGGTGAAGATGTGGAAATCAGAGGAAGAGGGAGAGGGAGTGCGAAAGGGAGAGGCATAAAGAGCGGGAATAGTTTTGAGAGAGAGAGAGAGAGAGAGAGAGAGAGAGAGAGAGAGAGAGAGAGAGAGAGAGAGAGAGAGAGAGAGAGAGAGAGAGAGATATGCACAGGGAGTGGGAGAGGGAGAAGCAGAAAGAGTAGGGGGAGAAAAGAGAAGGAAGATGAGGAAAGGAGCTGAGAAAAGGGAGGGAGGGAGGGAGGGAGGGAGGGAAAGCGAGAAGGAGAAGCAGCGGCAGAGGGGAGTGAGGTGACGGGCGCGAGTACCGGCGAGCGCGCTGCGAATCAGCATGGCAAAGCGAAGACCCCGTATGCTACCCAACGCCGCCGTCGCCGCCACGCAATCACCAGCAACATCAACAGCCAGAACTCCCATCGGCGTCAATTAACTAAACACGGACATCACCTACCAAAAGAAGACGCCCCCCGCCCATCTATCCATTCATCCATCCATCCATTCAACTGGCGCTGCACCAGGACTCGAAAAGGGCTCACGAAAGCAACATGAAAGTAAACAGGGTCCTCATTGCCCCGGTCATTCTTCCCTCTTTCTCACACACGTAGGGAAGAAATAGGTGGTGGTACAAGTAGTAGTAGTAGTAGTAGTAGTAGTAGTAGTAGTAGTAGTAGTAGAGGAAGAAGAAAAAGAAAAGGAAGAGAAACATGGCACTACCTTCCCACTACAGTCAGTCGACACGCGCATGAGTGTGCGTATCCGCTGGTCTGTCTGCCTATGCGTCCGTATGTCGCCGGCGTAGCTTAGTCCTATCTCTATCCCCTTCCCCTCGCCGCCCCTCATGTAGCCTCACCCTTTTCCCCTTTCCGCCCCCTCACCCCCCGACCTCCGGTATTAGTGATCCGTTACCCCCTCCCCCCCTCAATCCTCTGCCTTCCCCTCTCCCTACTCTTAACCCGTTCTACTATCATCTACTCCCCCTTCTACCTGCACGCTGTGTATCTTTAGGCACCTCTCCCCCTCCCTCTCTTTCCCCTTTTCCCTCTATCTCCTCGCTGCTCCCTCAAGCCCCTAACTCTGTCCCTCCCCTGTCTACTCCCCCTGCCCCTCCCCCCATATCGATCCTGCGCGGTCAGGGCTCTCCCTCTCTCCCCTTTTCTCTCCGTCCCTCCCTCCTTCCTTCCTTCACTCCCTCCCTTCATCTCTCTCTCTCTCTCTCTCTCTCTCTCTCTCTCTCTCTCTCTCTCTCTCTCTCTCTCTCTCTCTCTCTCTCTCTCTCTCTCTCTCTCTCTCTCTCTCTCCCTCCCTCCCACCCCCCTCTCCCGCTCCATTCAATCAATTTTCAAAGTCATCCCCAGAAATAAAAAACATCCGTCATAACTACATTGCATTCCCCTATTCACAAAAAAACTCAAACTTAAACTCAAACCACACACGCACGCGCACGCACACACACACGCATATGCAAGCGCGCGCGCACACACACACACACACACACACACACACACTCCTTTCTACAAAGATACATTCATATATTTATAAACAGCCACGCCGCTTCCCCTTCCCCTTCCTATCGCCCCCTTCCCCCACATTCGACCAATCTCCCTTCGCTTGTCTCCCTACGCAGCAGGAACACCCCTCCCCCCATCACCCATTGCGTGCAGCCTTCCCCTACGCCGGCCAAGGGGTGGGGGGGGGGGGGGATGTAAGCGTGGGCCTACACCCTCGTCACTCTCCCACGCCGGACCTCACTATGGCCCTGTTCGCGTTCTTACATTCCTTTTTCCGTTTCGCTTCTACTCCTATTACTACTACAACTACAACAACTACTACTGACACTACTACTAATGCTGCTACCGCTATCGCTACTACCAAATAATACACCAACAACTACAACCACTTTTTATGGCCCCCAATCCTCCCCTTGTAGCCAAGCCTATGCTTCCATTTATTACTTAAGCGAGGCCACGCATACAACATTATACTCCGCACTACATTCACGTACTGCGCCGTTCTTGGCGACTCTCCGCCAGTTCCTAGTCCAACCCACAGAGAGAGGTCGTAGTCTTACGGCAATAGCAGTCTTTAGTTCCTATCTGGCACAACGAGAGACCACAGAGGCGAGGAGGACAAGAGACACGACCAAATAGCTCCTCGGCGGTCGTTTTCCCTGACATGACTTCAGCCAGCCTTGCGTAGAAAGACTTGGACTGTGGGCCCATTCCTCGTGAAGTTGTAAAAACTGATGGTGTGAAAGTTCCGCGATTTATGCTTTGGACTTTTTTGTGAACACGCCCGAGTTTTTCCGCCTGCAATTTGCTTACGGGCTGCCGCAGATGCCAGTCCCGATGACGCGGAGGCACAGGGTCGGAGATTCGGATGTCGAAGGCGGCTCTGTGCCACGTGTTCAGAATCCTCGATCACCAAGGTCAGCTCTTGCCTCATCTGATGCGTCAGCCGTTTGGTAGGTCCGTCTTTCGCTTTCCAAAGGCCATGCAGTTGGCTCTACTACGTCATGACACTGCTGCCACCGCCGCCACTGTCACTATTACTACTACTGCGCGGGCGTATTTCCACCCACAGGAGTGCTAAGGATTGTTACTAAACGATGCTACGAATGTCAACAAACTTCAACACCTGGTTTCCTATCATCTACTATCACTCACGAACAATTATTGTACAGAAACTCTAATGGTATGAAGTCAATAAACATAATAACTATAACACCAACATTTAAAACAACAATAATAATGGAAACAGTATCAATAATCCTAACAATAGTAGTAATAATAATAACAACAACCACCACCACAATGGCCAACCAGTCTCGCTAGCTAACAGCAATCGCACGCTTAATCCACCGGCCACTACATCTAAGGTGATGACGATGACGATGACGGTGATAGCGACGGCGACGAAAGGCGGTGACGAGGGGAACAATCAACACCAGCCAACGGGCAAACAAAACAAGAAACAAGGCGAGGAATGAACAAGAACACACACGCCCCTAATGACACGCCTAGAAAACAGAACCGTAAATCATCGGGGGAAAAAAACTGAGTATGCAACAAATCCAAGGAAAATTCGCGAACAATCCTTCCATTTTTTGGCGTTGCTTCGGCCTTT
This sequence comes from Penaeus chinensis, assembly GCF_019202785.1. Taxonomy (NCBI): domain Eukaryota; kingdom Metazoa; phylum Arthropoda; class Malacostraca; order Decapoda; family Penaeidae; genus Penaeus; species Penaeus chinensis. Next base: position 40,782,660 of record NC_061825.1, on the reverse strand, counting down.
TAAAAGCAAGCATCTGTGATACCCCCTACTAATTCTCTCTCTCTCTCTCTCTCTCTCTCTCTCTCTCTCTCTCTCTCTCTCTCTCTCTCTCTCTCTCTCTCTCTCTCTCTCTCTCTCTCTCTCCCCTAAAATTTTATTCCAGTGAAATCCCTGAAATCAGCGACATTAGCGCCTAATTCCCTGCCATGTGTGTTATCCATTAATTCTGATCGATTCATCTTTTCAATTTGTATCTACCCATTTTTTTCTGTCTACCTGTTTACAGGGATGGAATTTTGAAACAATTTTCTCCTTGATTTTTAACTAGAAGACGCCTCCCTCTTGACACACACTCTCTCTCTCTCTCTCTCTCTCTCTCTCTCTCTCTCTCTCTCTCTCTCTCTCTCTCTCTCTCTCTCTCTCTCTCTCTCTCCTGCTACCACTATCAACCCTAGCCTGGCTACCACACGCCATCATCACTTCCATCACAATTTGCTACGGTCATCACAACCACCATAACTTATGGCTTCCCTTT
>NC_061825.1:40769646-40772146 GCF_019202785.1 Penaeus chinensis | reverse complement strand
CAGGCAGGCAGGCAGGCACCGGAGCGTAGCGTGCAGGGTGGGAACCGCTCAATACGGGAGGGAGGGAGGGAGGGAGGGAGGAAATGATGGGAGGAGGGGTAGAGAGGGCGTGTACGGGAGGGAAGGAGGGGAGAATAAGAGAGAGGGAGAGGGAGAGGGAGAGAGGAGAGAGAGAGAGAGAGAGAGAGAGAGAGAGAGAGAGAGAGAGAGAGAGAGAGAGAGAGAGAGAGAGAGAGAGAGAGAGAGAGAGAGAGAGAGATGAAGGAAGAAAAAGAGAGCACGGCGTGTGTCTATCTGTATATGCGCGCGTGTGTGTTGTGAGTTGAGAGAGTGCGAGAGTGAGTGTATGTGTATGCGCGTGTGTGTATGTAAGTGTGTGTGTGTGCCTGTGTGTACGCTACGCTACTACGCTCCTCCACTCTACACACTCATTCAGGCCCGCCCTACCACATCCGAACCTGGAATGCACAGCCGAGCATTCCCATTCCCGGCCTGCCTCTTGCCGCCCCACGCACGCGCCCTGCCCTCTCGCCAGCTCTCCTTCTCTCTCCCCCACCGCTGCTGCCGCCGCCGCCGAAGCCGCCGCCGCCGCTACCGCTACCGCCGCCGCCGCCGCCGCCGCCGCGCGCGCCTGATCCACGTACACTCCACCAGCCAAGCACTGGCTCCCGCCGCCGAACGCACTCGCTCCACCACGCAATTCCACACGGCCCGCCGTTCCGTCTCGCCTCCTTCCTCCACCTGTCCTGCTGCTGCGGGATGCAACCACCATGGCGACGGAGGGAGGGAGGGAGACACGCGGCGGAGCAAGGAAAGCGAGAAGAGAGATAAGGGAAGGGCAAATCGAGGAAAAGGAAGAGGGAAAACAGGACAGGCCACTCACAAGAACGGACGAGCGACGCGAACTCGGTCGCGAGTATCTGACTCTCCCTCTCGGATAAACCGCAGTAAACACTCAGGAAGAGGAACAGTGCGCACATATACATACATATATACATTCACACACACACACACACACACACACACACACACACACACACACACACACACACACACACACACACACACACACACGGACGCGCGCGGACACATACACACACGAACACACACACATATATATGTGATTGACCGAGCGGAAATGCTTGGCAAATTCCAGCAATTAAAACACATTTAAAAATGCCTGAAGGGGAAGCAGGCTTTTTTTTTTTTTCTTTTCTTTTTTTTTGAGGGGTCACTCAACAGAACACTACTCCCACCTGCTGCACTGTCTGCGCTTGCTCGTGTCCAATTATGTGAGTGAGTGAGTGAGTGAGTGAGTGAGTGAGTGAGTGAGTAAGCGAGTGTGTATGAGTGAATGAAGTCGTGCGTGTGCGCGTAGAGGCGTCTCTTATGCGTGCATGGCATCACTATCATTACCATTACCATTATCATTATCATTATTACATTATTCCTATTATTATTATTATTATTATTATTATTAGTAGTAGTAGTAGTAGTAGTAGTAGTAGTAGTAGCAGTAGTAGTAGCAGTGGCAGTAGTAATAGTAATAGTAGTAATAGTAGTAATAGTAGTAATAGTAATAGTAGTAGTAGTAGTAGTAGTAGTAGTAGTTGTAGTTGTAGTTGTAGTTGTAGTAGAAGTAGTAGTAGTAGTAGTCGTAGTAGTCGTAGTAGTAGTAGTAGTAGTAGTAGTAACAGTAGTAACAGTAGTAACAGTAGTAACAGTAGTAACAGAAGTAATAGTTGTAATAGTTGTAATAGTTGTAATAGTTGAAATAGTAGTAATAGTAATAGTAATTGTAGTAGTAATAGTAGTGATAGCAGCAGCAGCAGCAATCGTAACAGTAAAAGAAATAACAGCAGCAGTAATTGTTGTAATAATTTAACAACAACAATAATAATAACAATAATAATAATAACAACAACCAAAACAGTAACGAAACAACAAAACGAAAAGCCACCACCACCAGAAAAGAAGCAAAGCTTATCCAACAGGTGTAAACATTAGGGCAAGCAGCAAGCGTAGTGGCAGCGAGGGTCGAACGGGAGTATTGATAACATGGGACCTCGTAGAGCGCCCCCTCGCCCCCTCCCCTTCCCTTCCCTTCCCTTCCCTTCCATTGCCGGCCCCATCCCTACTACCCTCCCTCCCCCCTCCCCGCCCGAGGTATGAGGAGTTATCGCAGCGTACAAATGATGCTTTGCGACACTCCGCGGGGCGCAAATCTACTCGGGCGAGCGGTGAACTGGCCGAAGAGTGAGGCGAATGCGCGAGGCAAGAGTTGGGAATCCGTCCGTCAAGAGGCGTTCGCCCCTGACCGGCTCTTCCTCTTGCCGCCCCTGCTCCTGCTCCTGCCCCTGACCCTTCCCCTTCCTCTGGTCGAGGCTGCTACTATTCCTCTCTCTCACTCACTCACTCACTCACTCCACTCACTCACTCACTCACCACTCACTCAACTCACTCCTCAATCACTCACATCACCTCACTCACCTCACCCCAC
>NC_061825.1:40728714-40761214 GCF_019202785.1 Penaeus chinensis | reverse complement strand
TCTCTCTCTCTCTCTCTCTCTCTCTCTCTCTCTTCGCCTCCTCCTCCTCCTCCTTCCCTTTATTAGTCACTGCTCCGTGTGCTCTCCCCGTCTCCGCCTCTCCCAAAACATCGCCCCTACACCACAGCCGGCCAGACGGCATTTTATTTATACGCAGCAGATTCGCAGACTACAAAGTCCAAACATATCTCCACACTCAGCTTAGCTCGTCCCCATCGTCTGGCTTTGATAAAAAAAAAAAGTGTCTCAGACTGCCTCCGTCTCCCTTCCCTACCCCTCCGGGCCCCCCTCTTTCTCTCTCTTTCACCTCCTCTCTTTCCTTCTTTCTTTCTTCTCTCTCTATATATATATTTGTTTTCTTCTGCTTTGTTTCTCTCTCTCTCGTTCCCCTATCTACTAATGTTTTTTTTTTTCTTTTCTCTCTCTCTTTCAACTCCATTCGCCACAACATATATTTTTAGTACGACTATTTTCACGTCTATCTGCCCTGCCTTATTATCTTCGCCGGTCCTAATCCCTTACATAGACCCTTTCGCTCGTTCTCCCTCCTTATCCTCACGGCCGTCTCCGTATTTCCTATTTCTTCTTTCGTCCTTTTTCCTATTCTTCTCCCTTCTCCTCATCTCCTCTTCCTCCTCCTCACTCTGTTTGTTTACTTTCCCGCCAGCACGCCTGCCAACCAGCCGAAGCCGGGCCAGGTGTTGGGACGGTGTTCATGTGTATATATGTTCAAGTATATGTATTTGTATATAAATGAATAAATAAATACACATACACATAAACATAAAAATATAACTATACCTATACATTTCTAAATATATACGCACACACACAGAAATATATAAATATATATATATTTATATATATATATATATATATATACATACACATACACATACACATACACATACACACACACATACACACACACACACACACACACACACACACACACTATATATATGTATATATACACATCATTTATATTATATATGTATACATATATTATATATTTATACATATCATACATATATATATATATATATATATATATATAAATATTATGTATATTATATATGTATATATTTATATATGTGTGTGTGTATGTATATATATACACACACACACACACACACACACACACACACACACACACACACACACACACACACACACACACACACACACACACACACACACACACAGAGGAGAGAGAGAGAGAGAGAGAGAGAGAGAGAGAGAGAGAGAGAGAGAGAGAGAGAGAGAGAGAGAGAGAGAGAGAGAGAGAGAGAGAGAGAGAGAGAGAGAGAAGGGCGAGAAAACTGGTGAGAAAGGAAAAGCTGGACCATGGGGAATGGGAATGGAGGAAAAAATGGGATAAAGAGGAAGGAACGAAAGAAAAGCAGGAACAGTGAAATAAGGATTAGGAAGGAAGGGACGAAGGAAGGGACGAAGGAAGGGACGAAGGAAGGAAGGGACGAAGGAAGGAACGAAGGAAGGGACGAAGGAAGGAAGGAAGGAAGGGACGAAGGAAGGAAGGAAGGAAGGGACGAAGGAAGGAAGGAAAGAAGAGGGGGGAGTAGTTAGTTGGTGGCTGCGGTAGTTGCGAGGAATGCAGCCGTCTGGCGAGAGTCTGGCTCTCCCGCGCCCACGTAAAAACCTCCACAATCTTTTCTCGTTGGCGCTCTCTCTCTCTCTCTCTCTCTCTCTCTCTCTCTCTCTCTCTCTCTCTCTCTCTCTCTCTCTCTCTCTCTCTCTCTCTCTCTCTCTTTTGCACACAACCTCCCTCTATCGGCCGTCCATGTTTCATCGCCCCACACTGAAGGCCAAGCCCAGGTGCCCAACCACAAACACAAACACTCACCTCCTTCTCCAGCGCGACCCCCCCCCCCCCGCCCTTCTCCCTCCCCCCCCAACACCCTCATCCCCGCGTCCTCAAAAGTGCCCGCGACAGGTACTACTGTTACAGCGGAATATTCAAGCTGCGCCATGAATCAGTCAGTACTAATGAGCCCAAAATAGGCGAGTCTAGCGTCGCCCGGCAGTGAGTGAGTGAGAGCGAGGAGCGCGTGTGCACGCACGCACCCGAGCGCGACTCCTTGGAAACACCTCGAACGAGAGTATAATTAATTGAACACAAGAGAATAAAGAGAATCGAGGATAAATGGACAGCCACGGAGGAGGGAGGAAAGAGAGGGTTCGAGAGACAACAGAAAAGCAGACAGCGACCCTTCCTGCGCCAGCGAGAGAGAGGAAAGGAGGGGAGGGAAGGGGGAGGAAGTGGAGGAGTGGGGGCGGTGCCCCGCAGGAATGGAAGGGACGAAGGTGCCAGGGCCAGTGCCACCCCGCGAAGGAAAGAACGGCGAGACTATGAAACACTTGCCCGTAGAGGGAACGAATTCAGGAAGGAGACGCAGAAAAATGGTAAAAGACGGAAGAATACGAATACAACGGGAAAAAATAAAGCGTAAAATCTGTAAAAGACGAAGGGTTGGAAGGGAGAAGGAAGACGGGATGTAGGCGAAAGAAATAGAAAAAGAAAGAAAGAGATGCGACACGAGAGGAGGGGGCCCCCTAAACCACCAACTCTGTCTGAACCCAAGTTGGCAAAGTGCACCAAAATACTCAACCTGAAGCCAGTCTACACGCACACAACCACCACACCCGCTACCACGATGATTCCCCCTCCCCCTCTCCTTCTCTCCTCTCCTTGCTCCATCCTCTCCTCGTCGTCTGAACTTCGCATATCAGCTTTCCGAAAACCGCCCATGTCGACCGTACACGAACACGACCTGCTCCTACGAGGCACAGCGACGTGAGCGCGAGAGGACCAGGGCAGCAGAGGCTTCCCTCGCTCACACACAGCCAGACGGACAAGATGGACGGGCCATTCGCTTACCTTGCTTGACCTTACCTTGAGGAACCGAGAGCGGGCCGCCCACCTGTTTCCGGCCGCCGAACCTTCCCGACGCCTGCCCGCACTCCCGCTCCCCCCCACGCCCACGCCCACCTTGAAGTCTCGCCCCCCATGCTCCTCGCGACGGTGCCCCGTCGGCGAAGATGCCCGCGCACGCGAGTGGCCGCGCTCTGTGCGAGCGTCCGCCGCCGCTACCGCCGGATCTCTTCTGCGCCAGCGGGGAAACGCGGAAACAATTCGCTGTGAGGGCAGCTGTGCCGACGCGCGCGCGCTCACACACGTTTCTGGGTGTACGTGGGTGCGTGTGACTGTGCAGGTGTTACAAAAAGCAGGTACGACCTTGCTGACAAGGCCACGAAGAGTTCTACTTACATGTAAACATTCACACATACACACATACACACATATACACAATCCTTTGCCCAAATCTAACACTCCCATCCCAAGCAAGCACTCCAAAAATTCCGCTTGTGCAAACAGCGAAGGCAAAAAGTACCTAACCATACGCCAAGCACACAAGGAAACGGCAAGGGAAAGCGGAAATACAAGACGGACGTAACAAAAACGACAGTGAAGCTATAACGACCAACCGCACAAACGAACGGACGAAAGGAAAGACACAATAGCACATAAACAAACAAGTTTATAAACAAAGAAACGACAGGGCAGCAACAAGGCAGCGGTCGACATCAACTAATAGGTTTCCCGGTTGGAATTTCCCCCTCCCCACCCTCTTTCCCCCTTCCCCCTCCCCACCCTCTTTCCCCCTTCCCCCCTCCCCACCCTCTTTCCCCCTTCCCCCTCCCCACCCTCTTTCCCCCTTCCCCCTCCCCACCCTCTTTCCCCCTTCCCTCTCCCCACCCTCTTTCCCCCTTCCCTCTCCCCACCCTCTTCCCCCCTTCCCCTTCCCCCTCCCCACCCTCTTCCCCCCTTCCCCCTCCCCTCCCCACCCCCTTCCCCCTCCATCGCACCGAGGCGTGCAGGTGTAACGGGGCCCCGCGAACACCTGTGCACCCCTCCCCCCCTCTTCAAGGCCGAGAGCGAGGACACGCAGAGCAAACATCTGTCGTTGTCCCCCCCCCCCCCCACACATCTTCCCGTCCCCCTTTCTCCCTGTTCCTCTTACATCAGCATTTCTTCTCTCTCATTTTTACTCTTCCCGTTCCTCTTCTTCCACCCTGTTGTCTTTTTCTTCTCATGCTTTCGTCTCTTAACCAACTACCATTATTTCAAATTTAGCTGAAGGCTATAAAGATTATATTTAAAGTACAAATAAAAACTAAAAGCATGTAGATAACATCATTAATATCATAAACAAAAATTATGATAACTACAATGTAAAAATTAATAAGAGAAATACTGATAGTGGATGGCAACCCAATCAAAGTAAATAAAAAAAATAAAAAAATAATAAAAAATAATGATAGTAATACTTCTATCAATACTACTACTACTACTACTACAACTAACAACAACAACAATAATAACGCGATGATGATGACGATGATTTACAATATCAAAAACAACATTAATCGAAATCTGAAATCCCTCTTTGCATAACATTCCCTTCAAGGTCCGAGATCAAGGACGCAGTCTTGGATCAACAAAAACAAATAATCAAGCACACAAACTCACGTAAACGAAAAGGGAATACGGAAAGAGAACGAAAATGAAACGGAAGGCAAATACGAAGGGTAGAAAGAAAGAAAAGAAAAGAAAAAAAAAAAAACGAAAGAGCGGGAGAAAAGGAGAACGAAAAAAAGCGAAGGGGCGAAAACGAGAAAATGAAGAAAAAAAAAAAAAAAAAAACTTAAGAGAGTCGGAAAAAAAAACGAAAAAACAACATGTAACGTAATGTGGAAACGGGCGGGGAAGAGAACGAGAGAATAATAAGGACAAAATCAAAAGCAGAGAAAGAAAGAGGAGCAGAAAAAAAAAAAAACACGCCAAGAGAAGCGAACGAGGAACGAGAGCAGAAAAAGCCGAAGACGGAGAGAGTAAACCCAGCCTCCATTTCCCTCTCCTTCCCCCTCCCCTACACGCCCTATTTTTAACCGCGGCCGCACCACATGGGGGGTCGTCGTCGCTCGCCGCCGCCGCCGCCGCCCTACCAACTCACGCGCCCGCGGCACCTTGCTGGCACCCCATGGCACAGGCCCAGCTCTCCTCTCACCTCGCCTCTCTCCTCTCCTCTCCTGATATACACCAGCGGAGAAAGAAAATGAGAGAAAGGGAGAAACACATAGGGAGAGGAAGAAAGAGAGAGAGAGAGAGAGGAAGGGAGGCGATGGATCGACTGATGCTATCTATCTATCTATCTATCTCTTGCTCTCTATATATAGAAAGAGAAAGAGAGAGAAAGAGAGAAGAGGAGGGAAGAGACAAGAAGAGAAGAGAAGAGAAAGAACCTCGGTGACTTTTAGAGGGAGAAACCGACTTCGCCGGCGCTTAACGAACGCGATTCCCAACACCTTTTACTCGCCATCATTAACATCGCATTCTCATCACACCCTCACCACCCCTCGATACTGTCACCCTCGTCAATACCAGTACCAATATAATAATAATAATAATAATAATAATAATAATAATAATGACTATTATTATTATAAAAATAATAATAAACGCTCGTTGTCTTATCGCTTTATTACCGTATGCTTTTCATCCTACCCAACCTTCCCTCTCACCCACCTGTCATTACCCATTACCACCCATCGACATCACACCCCCCCATGATCACCCATCGACCCCCACCCCAACCCCCACCCCCACCCCCCACCACCACGAACACCCACAGAAGACAAAAGCGCACAGACGAACGCAATCCTGAAAACTAGGTAAAGAGTCCTGCGCGGTAAGGTCGGGCGGGGTAGGTTGCGCTGCAATTGCTGCGGAGATTGACCAAAATAAGCTCCGACGCTCGCTCTGGAATTACGTAACCGCTGTAGAGAAGATTGCAATACTTGGTAAAAGAAAATAGAAAAGTAAAATTGATAATAGAGGGAGAGGGGGAGGGAGAGGGGGAGGGAGAGGGGGAGGGAGAGGGGGAGGGAAAGGGGGAAGGAAGGGGGAAGGAAGGGGAAAGGAAGGGGAAAGGAAGGGGGAAGGAAGGTGGGAAGGAAGTGGGAAGGAAGGGGGAAGGAAGGGGGAAGGATGGAGGAGGAGGAGAGAGGCGGAGGGAGGCGGAGGGAGGGGGGGGGGGAGAGGCGGAGGGAGGGGGGGAGTGAAAAGGAGGGAGGCAGGGAGAGGGAAGAAGGGAATGGCGTATATGCTCGCTAATGACTCACGCGCGCAGGTGGGAGAATGAAAATAATAAGAAAGTGTAGGAGAAACGAACGATATATATTCGATTTATTTTCATTTCTATGAATCGCTGTAAGAAGGCATAGAAGAAGAAAACAATCAATAACAATAATAATATTAATAATAAACAAATTAGAAAGATAATAATAACAAAAATAAAAAATAATTAACAGTAACAAATAATAATAATAATAATAATAATAATAATAATAATAATAATAATAACAACAACAATAATTAATAATAACAACAACAATAATAACAACAACAATAACAATAATAATTACAACAAGAATGAATAGAAACAACAGCAGCAACAGAGAAGGCGAAAAGACGAAAGGCGAAATGAAGCAACAGGAAGCGGCCCGGGAACGCGACGGCCATTGAGCAAGCGGCAATTATTACCCAAGAGGACACGAAATTGAACAAATCAACGCTTCCAATGCAAATCAAACGAACCACAAGAATTTCCTGTACTTCCAAAGAGGGAGAGGGGGAGAGGGGGAGAGGGAGAGAGGGGAAAGGGGGGAGAGAGAGGGGAGAGAGAATGGCGAAAACGAGACAGAAACGAGAAAGAAGAAGAAGAAAAAAAATAAAAAAATAAAAAAAGTCGAAGACGCATTCCAAGAGCGTGGGCGTAGGCGCGTGGGCGCGTGGGCGCGTGGGCGGGCGGGCGGGCGGGCGATCGAGAGACTCAATGGAATAACCCGCGCCTCGCCACCAGCAGGCACAGGCACACACACACACACACACACTCATCGGTGAAATACGCCCGTCACCCGCCGCGGAAGGGGAGTAACCAAGGGATAACGCGCCCGCAATGCCCCCCCCCCCCCCCTTACCACCCCTCTTGTGTCACTCCGGTCGGTTCGTCGGGCGTGGGGAGGAGGAGGAGGAGGAGGAGGAGGAGGAGGAGGAGGAGGTAGGAGGAGGAGGAGGAGGAGGAGGAGGGAGGAGGGGGGAGGGGGGGGGGAGAAAGAGTTTGTCGGGGCGCCTGGCTCTCCTCTTCGGGCGCCTCTCCCGGAGCGCTTGGAGGGCCAGAGGGTCGGCTGGGTGGATAGAGACCGAGGGAGAGAGAGGAAGGATGCGGGAAAACAGGAAAACAGGAGAGAGGAGGAAAGCAGGAAAGGGGAGGAAAGAGAAGACGGAGGAGGAGGGAGAGGGAGAAAAAGAGAGGAGGGAGGCGAAAGGAGAGAGGGAGGGAGAGGAGAGAAAGTGGAAACCATACAGTGAGACAGAGAGAGAGAGAGAGAGAGAGAGAGAGAGAGAGAGAGAGAGAGAGAGAGAGAGAGAGAGAGCGAGAGCGAGAGCGAGAGAGAGAGAGAGAGAGAGAGAGAGAGAGAGAGAGCGAGAGAGAGAGAGAGAGAGAGAGAGAGAGAGAGAGAGAGAGAGAGAGAGAGAGAGAGCGAGAGAGAGAGCGAGAGAGAGAGAGAGAGAGAGGGAGTGAGAGTGAGAGTGAGAGAGTGAGTGAGAGTGAGAGAGTGAGAGAGTGAGAGTGAGAGTGAGAGAGTGAGAGTGAGAGAGTGAGAGTGAGAGAGTGAGAGTGAGTGAGAGTGAGAGAGAGTGAGAAAGTGAGAGAGCAAGAGAGCGAGAGAGTGAGAGAGCGAGAGAGCGAGAGAGCGAGAGAGTGAGAGAGGAGAGAGAGAGACTTAGCCCATGGCTATGAAAGAGGGCGGACAAGTACCCAGAACCCGCATATAACCCTCCCCTCCCCCCTTCCCTCCTCCACCCCTATCTCCCCCGCCCCTGAGCCCCTACATCAGAGCCGCCTCTCACCTACAGCCAGTCAACCAGCTAGTCAGTCAAAGGCAACTGAAGAGAAAAAGGGTAAAAAAAATATGACGAAGAGCAGTGTCGCGAAATAGAGGAGGAGGAGGAGGAGGAGGAGGAGGAGGAGGAGGGGGAGGAGGAGAAGAAGGAGGAGGAGGAGGAGGAGGAGGAGGAGGAGGAGGAGGAGGAGGAGGAGGAGGAGGAGGGAGAGGTGAGGGGGAGGAGGAGGGAGAGGTGAAGGGGAGGAGGAGGGGGAATGGAAGGGGGAGGGCAGAGAGAGGGAGGGTTTGCTCATACCTGTAAAATCGCTATACTTCAGGGTTTACCTCTTGACAAGGCTGAAAAAGCAAACGAGATGAAAAGGGAGAAAAATAGAAATATGGAAGTGGAATAAAAAGAAAAGAAAAAACGAGAGGAGGAGGAGATGATGAGATGACGAGTTGGAGAGAGGGAGAGGAGGGAGAGCAGGAGGGAGAGCAGGAGGGGAGGAAGGAGGGAGGGAGGGAGAAAGAGGTGCAGAGGATAGTAGTGTCTCGTCACCGCAGTGGCTCAACCCCACCCCCCACCCCCAACGCCCGTACCTTCCCCAACCCTCTCATACATCACCCCACACCCTCCTCCTAATCCTCCCTCCCTCGCCATTCGTCCGTCCACCCACCCACCGCCTTCCTCCCCCATCCACCCTTCTCTCGCCCATAGCACCAACCTCTTCCCGCATACCTACCCTCCAAGCACCCCCCCTACCCTACCCTACCCCCCCTAACCCACCCGGACCCACCCTCCCCTATCCTTTCCCCCCCTAACCCACCCGGACCCACCCTCCCCTAGGCTCCACCCCCTCCACAACCCAGCCAGAGCGGCCCGTGTGTGGCGGACCCAGAGCCAGGGTCGGCCGGCCCACATACCCCGCATTCCTGCAAGTAGGTCACACTCACTCACTCACTCTACTCACTCACTCACTTTACTCGCTCGGCTCACTCCACATCGGGTGACTCTCTCTCTCTCTCTCTCTCTCTCTCTCTCTCTCTCTCTCTCTCTCTCTCTCTCTCTCTCTCTCTCTCTCTCTCTCTCTCTCTCTCTCTCTCTCTCTCTCTCTCTCGTTCGACGGCCGCACTCGATACGCAATAGCGGACTTGCGTATGTCCGTAATAACTTTAGAGAAGGAAGGAGGCGTAGCAACACTAGGTAGAAAAATGCGAAAAGTAAGGAAGTCTGAGAAGGGGCAGAAGGAAAGAATGATGCAGCTGAAAACAAAGAGGATGGGGAGAGAAAGAGAGTGGGAATGATAGTAAAATAGAAAGAGATATAGAATGTGTGTGAGTGTGTGTGTGTGTGTGTGTGTGTGTGTGTGTGTGTGTGTGTGTGTGTGTGTGTGTGTGTGTGTGTGTGTGTGTGTGTGTGTGTGAGAGAGAGAGAGAGAAAGAGAAGAATCTTCTATGAGGCTACGTCCTACAGCTGGTGACTCGTCTTATGACCTCCTCGTCCCTCTCCCTCTCCCCCCGGTCCCACAATCCGTACCACTACCCCCCTCCCCCCTCTCTCTCCTCCCTTCCCCCACTCGTCCTCTCCTCCCTCCCTACTCCCGTCTTTTCTGCCCGCCCTCTCTTCCCTCCCTACCCCCCTCTCTCCCTCCGCCCAGCCCCCGTCCCTCTCCGCTCTTTGCTCCTTCTCCCCAAGACCCAATGAATGGGATCTTCTTCTTCTTCTTCTTCTACTACTTCTTGCTTCCTTCCTTCCTCCTTCCGTCCGCCCTTTCATGTAGAGCAGCGCAAAAAGTCGCTCGTCTCGCGCGCGCGGGGATCGCTAAGTGTACGGCCAAGAGGCGGTGATTCACGCACACACACGAACACGAATAAGAACACGCGGACACAGACAAGAACACACGAACACAAACAAAGAACACACGGACACAGACAAGAACACACGAATACGAACAAAAACACACGGACCAATGAGCGCACACAGCTAAACAAGTTACAGTCACACGCATGCGCACATACACAAGACACCTACAGGAGAACCGCTTATTTCTGTAACCGCGTGCCCTCTCTGTAAGCCATTTTGCATAACAAGATGGCTTACAGACGCGAAGTCTGATATCGAGAATGCGAATCGGAATTAAACGTAGGAGGAAGGAAGGAAAGAAAATAAGAAAAAAAAAAAGAGAAAAAAAAAGAGAAGGAGAGAATTATAATAATAATAATAATAATAATAATAATAATGAGAGAGCGGGAGGGAGGTTTTTTTATCAAGGGAATTCTCGACGGCATTTACATGGGAAACAACCTATTACGAGGCATTGTTTATGGTACTCTTAAAATTTATCAGGCACGTTGCTCACGTATTCACTCCTGTCTGTCTGTCTGTCTGTCTGTCTGTCTGTCTGTCTGTCTGTCTGTCTGTCTGTCTGTCTGTCTGTCTGGTCTGTCTGTCTGTCTCCCTCTCTCTTCCCCTTCCCCTAGTTTTCCTGCACTTGTTGCTTGACCGTCTATCCATCTCTCCCTCTCAACAACTTCAACAAAAAGAACGACAAATGAAAACTGAGAAACAAACAAAAGCCTAGGGGTCAAAAAATCACGAAAGCCCCCCCCCCCTCCCCACCACCAACCTCACAACCTTCCCTTATCCTCCCTCCCCGTATCCGCCTACCCCACCACCTCCACCTCCACCTCCACCGCCGACCCCACCTCCACCTCCACCTCCACCTCCACCGCCGCCCCCACCTCCACCTCCACCTCCACCGCCGCCCCTACCTCCACCTCCACCTCCACCGCCGCCCCCACCGCCACTTCCACCTCCGCCGCCGCCCCTACCTCCACCTCCGCCTCCGCCGCCGCCGCCGCCGCCGCCCCTACCTCCACCTCCACCTCCGCCGCCGCCGCCGCCCCTACCTCCACCTCCACCTCCGCCTCCGCCGCCGCCCCTACCTCTACCTCCACCGCCGCCCCCACCTCCACCCTCCCATCTCTCCCTCCACCTACCGCGTCCGGGAAACAGCAAGAGCGAACAAGGAACGGGAAGCATTCGAAAATCCCAGCGTCCACTCGGCAACACACAACAGGTGAGCGAAGCGAGGGGGGGGGGGGGGGTGGAGAGAGAACCACCGCTCGAAACAGCTGTCTGCAACGCCGCTCAACACAAGCAACACCGATGTTAACAATACAGGCGCGCGCGACGGACACTGATCAACATTCTATGCGCTTAAACTACAAGCACCATTTTTTTTTTTTTTTTTCTGGGCATCTTTATAAAAGGCAAGTAACATACGTGGAAGATTCTCAGTTATCGATGGCAGCGCACTAAAGGTATCAATGTTAAATCTGTCACAGTATTCTGTCTCTTCTCTTCTCTTCTCTTCTCTTCTCTTCTCTTCTCTTCTCTTCTCTTCTCTTCTCTTCTCTTCTCTCTAAATCGCCATTTTTTCTAACCAACTTACTGTACACGCAAAGGCAAGAACTGTCCCAATATAGACGACTTGCATTAGTAATAAACAAGTCGACAAGTAAACAAACATAACAAATGCCCGAATAAATGAATGAATGAATAAATAAATGAATGAATGAAAGGATGAATGAATGAGACCGGATGAATGTCCTTCACCGGAATGTGAAAAGAACGCCTTCGATTATTCATCTACGTTCACTTGTTCCTGCGTCTACACCTTTCACTTCACTCCCGTATTCCTTCTGAAATCAGTTCCTAAGTCTGACCAGCCAAAATGTTGCTATCGCATCGCGTGCTTGCAACACTGAAGGAGGCGTGGGAATGTCCGCCTCGCTGGCTCCCTCTCATTCGCTCGCCCTGTTTGTCCGTCAGTCCTCGCCCTCTCTGTCTGTATACATATATACATATACATACATGTACATGTACATGTACATGTACATGCGCACACGCGCGCGCACACACACACACACACACACACACACACACACACACACACACACACACACACACACACACACACACACACACACACACACACATATATACATGTATTGCTGTATGTGTGTGTGTGTGTGGGGGGGGGGGGGGAGTGCGTGCGTGCGTATATGTGTCTTGACCCGACTACTTGTGACACCTGCCTAGATATTTCTTAATGATCAAGCTCGCTCACTACCTCACTCACTCACACATATGCGGGCAGTAACTGGAGATTTGGTGTAGATACCGACACCGCCGTCCCCTCTCTACCTTTCACCCCCTTACTGCCTCCCCCCCTCCACTTCTCTTCCCCTCCCTCCACCCCGACACCTTCCGACACCTCTGCCTCATCAGGTGTCGTTTGCCTGGGTATTCCGATGACCACAAACTCCTGCTTATTTACCTTCAACACTGGAGATCGACATCAAAAGCGCAGCTGGTTGGTGTCAACACTCACCTGCGGAAGAAAGAGAAAATGTCACGTTAGTACATCCCTGTAAATGGCGATTTTTTTGGAGGGTGAAGTAGAAAGGGGGGGAGAGAGGGAGAGTGGGAGGAAGAGAGGGAGATAAAGAAAGAGAAAGGGAAAGGGAAAGAGATAAAGGGAAAGAGATAAAGGGAAAGAGAGAGAGAGAACGAGAAAGAGAAAGAGAAAGAGAAAGAGAAAGAGAGAGAGAGAGAGAGAGAGAGAGAGAGAGAGAGAGAGAGAGAGAGAGAGAGAGAGAGAGAGAGAGAGAGAGAGAGAGAGAGAGAGAGAGCGAGAGACAGAAAATAGACAAAGAAAAGAAAATGGCCGGATACGGTTACAAATCAAAACGCATTTCCTCTTCAAATGCGACACAACAAGAGGCGCGGCGCTCTAATTCCCCAATACTACCGCTCAGTCCGGGCCTCAATGCCACAGAAAGAATTTCATTCAATGTAAACCGACTAAAAAAAAAAAAAAAAAAAAAAAAAAAAACAGACACGGACAGGAAAACAAACAACCAGATAAACACATTCTCTCTCCTCCTCTGTCTGTCAGCAAATAATAATACAAAATATACTGGAAACGTAATACTGGTAATAATAATAATATACTAAAAATTAATAAAACTAATATTCAATTTTATCGACGAAAATAAATAGGACTAATTATAATATCAATAACAATTATGATGATGATGATGGTGATGACGAAAATGGTAATGAAAAAGAGTGAAAACTAAAACACACACACACACACACACACACACACACACACACACACACACACACACACACACACAAACTCCTCCCATGCGTACAGGTACCCTTCTCGTCCCTCCTTTCGCCTCTTCTTTGCGTACCATCCCTTCCCCCTTTTCCTCCCTCCCTCCCTCCAACACCCCCCCCCCCCCCAACATGGCGTAGGTATGCAGCCGGCCGGACCAAGCGGACACTCGGATAGCGTGGATGTGGAGAAATGTACCCACGCGGACCCATCCACCCATCCACCCACCCATCCTCCCGCCGGGCTGTGGCGTCGGGGCTAGGCGGGAGTAGATTGCTATTAAGACCTATTTGCGAACGGCTCGCCCGACGTCTACCCTCTCCCTCTCTTCTCTCGCTCGTGATCTTGTGCAAGATATCTCTCTCTCTCTCTCTCTCTCTCTCTCTCTCTCTCTCTCTCTCTCTCTCTCTCTCTCTCTCTCTCTCTCTCTCTCTCTCTCTCTCTCTCTTTCTCTAACTCTCTCTCTTTCTCTAACTCTCTCTCTCTCTCTCTCTCTCTCTCTCTCTCTCTCTCTCTCTCTCTCTCTCTCTCTCTCTCTCTCTCTCTCTCTCTCTCTCTCTCTCTCTCTCTCTCTAACTCTCTCATTACTTCATTCATTCCCCCATCCACGAGGGAGCGTGAGATAGAAAGAGCAAATAAAAGTAATGACAAAAGGCACAGTGCAGGAAGCACGCGGCTCCGAAGGACAAAAGGAGAAACAGACACGGATGAAAAGAACGGGTCGCAGGTGTCTCCCGCGAGAAGGGGGCGTGGCCCGAGGTGCCACAAGCCCCGCCTCTCCCTGGACCGGGCAGCAGCGCGGGCGAGGGGCGAGCGGAGCAGGCAGGCAAGGAAGGGGTAGACGCGGGTCATTGACTCGGGCCGCCGCCGCCGCCGCCGCTGCCGCCACCACTGCCGCCGCTGCCGCCGCCGCTGCCGCCGCTCGGGTTTTTATGCCGAACCTGGTTATGTCAGGAATGCCAACCATCCCGCGCCCGTCCCGGCCGCTCGCTCGCCGTAATTACGCCGCCGGCTCGCCCGCTCGTTCGCTCGCTACGCCGCCGCCACTGCGCAACGCACGGGCTCGCGAGGACGGCACGGCGAGGGAGGCACTCCGGGCACAGGGCAGCATTCCGCGGCGGGGCACTCGGAGCCGCTAGACAACTCCGCTCGCACACGGGATGCCTTCGGGCCGACAGATGCCGCTCGGCTCAAGGTCACACACATCACAACCACAGACTTCGACACTCTGTAATCTCGTGTTTGATCTCTCCAGCCCATCCCCTTTACCCTTCCACTCTCCTTTCCTCCTCTTCCCTCTCCTCCCCTACCAGCCCCCTCCTATCGTCCCCTGGTCAATGACTTCCCCCCTTCCCTTCGGACAAATGAGCTTCTTTCGCTGGGTTCGATAATCGCATAAAACAGCCCCCCCCCCCCCCCCGTTTCGTGGCAAGAGCCTGCGATACGGGAACACCATACATCAAGATATTCACCAAACGAAAGATTATCGCGCAGAGAGAGAGAGAGAGAGAGAGAGAGAGAGAGAGAGAGAGAGAGAGAGAGAGAGAGAGAGAGAGAGAGAGAGAGAGAGAGAGAGAGAGAGAGAGAAATGGACAGAAGGACATTCCTGAGAACGTACCCGTAAAATGTTTGCTGCATCGGGTACAGGAATAGCAGCAAATAGTTTTATCACGCAGGGTACAAGTCCGTCGACTTCAGAAATACGAAAAAAAAAAAAAAAAAAACGAAACACGAAATCGGAAATAACGGTCGGTCGGTTGGTCGGACGGTGGCCCTGGGTACGCCGAACACCCGGCCGGCCGGCCGACCGACCGACCGACCGACCGACCGACTCAGGGTACAAAACGCCAAGCAGCCGGGTACATTCCGGCGGCGTGCAGCAGGCAACAACTGCTCGGTAACAAAGATGGTAACGTAACGACGTGCAAAATACGACGAGAGGCGCGTCCACATTGCCTGGCAACCTGCGCTGTTATAACACGAGTCACGCATCCAGCAACACGGAACGTCGGCGTCGTCATCGTCGCCTTCGTCATCCGTAAGCGATCGACGTCGACACCTGCGTCAGCATCACAGCAACAGGAATCGACAACGCTCTCTTGCCGCTCCGGCGCACAGAGGAATGGCAACGGCATTACGATGACACTACGCGCGCCGCATCGCAATCAGAACACAAATTTATACAAGAGAGGGAGAGGGAGAGGGAGAGGGAGAGGGAGGGTAGGGAGAGAGAAGGGGGTGGGATGGAAGGAGGAGGGAGACATGAATAGGGAGAGGGACAAGGAGAGAGAGAGGGGGGGAAGGGGAGAGGGAGGGAGGGGGAGGGAGGAAGGGAGGGAGGGGGGAGAGGGAGAGGAGAGAGAGAGAGAGAGAGAGAGGAGAGAGAGAGAGAGAGAGAGAGAGAGAGAGAGAGAGAGAGAGAGAGAGAGAGAGAGAGAGAGAGAGAGAGAGACAGAGAGAGAGAGAGAGAGAGAGACAGAGAGAGAGAGAGAGACAGAGAGAGAGAGAGAGAGAGACAGAGAGAGAGAGAGAGACAGAGACAGAGAGAGAGAGAGAGAGAGAGAGAGAGAGAGAGAGAGAGAGAGAGAGAGAGAGAGAGAGAGAGAGAGAGAGAGAGAGAGAGAGAGAGAGAGAGAGAGAGAGAGGCAGGCAGGCCCGGGGGTGGAGGGGGGATGCTGGCGAGGGATCAACTGCAAGTTGTTGAACTTCCGGTGTGGCAGCAGCAACGTCGTTCATGACGTCATGTCTACTCATTCATTCTCTCCCTCCTTACATCTCTCCCTCCCTACCTTTCTCTCCCTCCCTACCCCCCCCCCCCTCTCTCTCTCTCTCTCTCTCTCTCTCTCTCTCTCTCTCTCTCTCTCTCTCTCTCTCTCTCTCTCTCTCTCTCTCACTCTCTCTCTCTCTCTCTCTCTCTCCCGCACTCGAGTTCGCTGCACTGCCACCCCACTACTCCCCCACCCCCAACACTCACACAACACACACTCTTACGGACTGTATCAGCGGGGGAATATAATACCATGCTGATAATGAGAGGAGGGGGAGGGAAGGAGAGAGAGGGAGGGATAGATGGCGGGAGGGAAAGGGGAGGAGAGGGAGAGAAAGAGATGCAACATGTAAAGTCAATTGTGTGTGCGTGCGTGTGTGTGCATGTGCGTGTAAGTGCCTGTACGTGTACGTGTACGTGTACGTGTACGTGTACGTGTGCGTGAGGGTGAGGGTGAGTGAGTGTGCGGGTATGTTTTTGATGAGTGAGTGAGTGCCTATGAGTGAGTGCGTCATGTGTGAGAGTCAGTGAATTCCTATGAGCGTGAATACGCGCGAGTGTGAGTGAGTGTGAGTGCACGCGCGTCTTCCGCCCTTCTCGCCGCCTCTCCTCGCGCTGTTGCACACACTTCCGCCAAACACGCCGTCGGTACCGCACCGCCGCCCTCGCCGCCCTCGCCGCCGCCGCCGCCGCCGCCGTCGCCGCCGCACACCGCTGCAGCCCCTCGGCCTTCCTCCGCGTGCGAGTTGAACAACCTGCGACCCGCCGAGTGCAGGTGCCAACCTCCGCTGATGCCATGTCGCGATCACGGTCATTTTCGTAAATAGGTTGTCACAATGCCAGACAAAATATTCCTGACGAAAAGCGACTGCCACTTTCCTTGCACTGGAAACCATCCCATACAATGCCTGCAGTCTAGTCCATGCGAACGTAGGACACATACATACATTTCAGACAAAACCTAGCACAAGGTACGAAGCAAAGAACAAGGAATTTCCAATATCGATTCCTTATATAAAATATCAGCTAAAATGAAACGTCACTATTTCGTCAAATGTCATTACACAGCAAGACATGAGAAGGATCTAAGCTCATTTCGCAGATCATCTAAATTACATATGCTTAACGACTGTTTTAGTTACCGTCAAAGCCCAGACAATGATCACGAATTCATTTACAGCTCCACTAACACCGACGTAAAAATACGTATAAAATGTACTAACGCTATAAGCCCAGCCTCCGGCCTCAACAGCAGCGAGATGTGAAGTCCGTTTCGCCGCGACCAAGACGAAGCCGAGGTCGAAGCCAATGGGCGTCTGGCGTGATGTTTGCGAAGCGGCATTCGATTGAGGATTCGGAAAGGGCGACTAGCGTTTGAATTTTTTCCTTGGTCTTGAATGATTATATATCGTATTAACGGTATAGTAAATTGTGTGAGAAAGGCGATATCCTGTGTAAGTGCCGTTTGCCACAGTGCCCAGTAAAAACAACAACGTTGTGTTGCTAGATTTGTAATATCAAGAGACTGATTTCTCTGTGATGAACTCGACCCGCTCGCCATAGGCCGTCCGCCTTCAGCGCCTGACCTCGGCTCTGGCGACGCGGGCGCACTAGACAATTTTTTTTCTTTTTTTTTATCTACTTCACCTGGTAGATCGGCATGATTCAAAACTGGCCAATCGCTGCGCGTTTTTCCATCCGCGCCGGCAAGTGGGAAAAGCACTGACGAACATTTGGCCAAAAACATTTAATACTGTAATTGTAGACTATCGTAAAAGTTGTATCGTGTGCGCTGAAATCGTAATGACAACGGCCAAGTCGTAACAGTTGGCCCCATGCAAGTGGGAGGGGCATAGAGTCAGGAGAAGCGAAGAGGGAGGGGCATTTCAGGGGTACAATGACCCTCTCCCAGAGGTTTTAGGGCCTGGGACTTCAGAAGAAGAGACAACCCTTAAATCTGGGAGAGGAATAGAGCGCGTTCCTTAATAGTAGTAACAAGAGAGAGAGGGAGAGGGAGAGGGAGAGGGGGGAGAACTCTCCACTTTCGGCATAGAGAACCCTTCATTTTAGGGGAGAAGGGAACCATTACGCGCGAGGAAGAAAACATTAATCTAAGGAACACGGAATCCTAAATTTTGAAGGAACCCTTAATTTGTTCGAGGATGAACTCATAAATTTCGGGAAAAGTGAGAAAGAGAGCTTTCCAGACACTGTAGAACACTGAATAAATTTCTTCCAAAAATGGCGATGGGGTAGAATGAAAGAAAAAAATAAAGAAGGAGAGAAAAAAAACATGGGGAGGCAAGGGAGGGAGGGAGGGGGGTCGGGAGAGAAAGGGAGAGATAATGAGGTGAGAGAAAGGGAAAACAAGGGAAGGGAGAGGACACGAGAGGAAGAGGAGAAGGGGGAGAAACGAGAGGAGGAATAGGGAGACAAACGAGAGGAGGAGGAGAAGGGAGAGATAGAGATAGAGATAGAGAGAGGGGGGGGGGGGGTACAGGCGGACATGATGTGTAGGGCGACGATGAAGTGCTACTCTCCTGCGTGGAATAGCTATACCAGCCCCGCCGTCCCGACTGATTCATCCCTCTGCTCCCTGTCCCGCTCTCGCCCCTTTTCTTATCCCCCTTACACATACATCTACATACATAAATACATAAGCACATACAACATACAGACATCTACATGCAAACCTACATACACACACACACACACACACACACACATATATATATATATATATATATATATATATATACACACACATACATAGGCCGACAAACATATACTACACACACACACGCACACACACACACACACACACACACACATATATATATACATACATATATACAGAAAAACACACACACACACACACACACACACACACACACACACACACACACACACACACACACACACACACACACACACAGAGGGAGGCGGGAGGCGGGTAGCTAGCTGGCCGTGTCATGGGTACGTTTGCGAGGCCGCCTAAGGATCGGTAAGCGTGCATGCGTAAGTACGTGTGTGAATAGCGTATAGGCGTGTGTGCGTGTGTTCGTGTGTGCGTGTGTTCGTGTGTGCGTGTGTTCGTGTGTGCGTGTGCGACAGGGGAATAGTACGGACGAGAATTCGAAAGAAAAGGAGGAAGAAAATAAGAAGGAAGATCGGGTGAAGAAAGTAAAGAACATGGAATTGGAGAGATGAAGAGAGATAAAGAAAAAAAACAATCCGACCTCAAAAAAATATCAACAACAAAAAAACAAAACAAAAAAAAACAAACGAACAAACCACCACAAAACGAAGAAAGAAAACGAACCCATACAAATCAAAATACGTTGGACTTGAAAAGCCAAAAGAGGCAACCAAAGGGCGGGGGAGATGAGAGGGGAGGGGAAGGGGGAAGGGGGAGGGGGGGAGGGGCGAGACGCAGGCCAGACGTCGCCGCCCCAATGAGTGGGCCAGGCAAGGCGAGGCCGGGCGAACGAGGGGGAGGGGGAGGAGAGAGGACGATAAGGCGAGGGAGGGAGAATGGGGGAAAGGGAGAGGGAGAGGGAGATAGATAGATAGAGAATTAAGAAGGATGGAGAAAGAGAGATCATGAAAGAAGAACGAGTAAGAAAGTGCGAAGGGCCTGCGAGACAGACAGACAGACAGAAACACACAAACACACACACATACATACGAAACTGACCGCGCTGTCGAATCTGTGAAGGCCTAACCAGCTCGTCGGCTACCATCAACGGTCCATATAAATAACTGCCCCCTCCCCCTGGCATCCCCCCTCCCACTATCCCCCACTCCAACCTGCACACTCACCTCCCTCCCCATCTCTTCTTCCCCAAGCCTACTAGAATTCCAAACGATGCAACGGCCAATCCTTCCGTGGATGATAGATGACAGATGCTACCCACTAGAAAGGGAGAAGAAAGAGAAGGAGAGGAGGAGGAGGAGGAGGAGGAGGAGGAGGAGGAGGAGGAGGAGGAGAAGAAGAATAGAAGGATGAGGAGAAGGTAGAGGAAAAGAAGGAGAGAAGAAGGAGAAAGAGGATGGAAAGGAGCATTAGGAGCGATCATATTCCTTACTTAAACCTTCGGGATGACATGACGGGGAAGCGCAAAGCCAAGCCACAGGAATTTCGCTCACACTTGGGGAGGGAAGGATGTAAGGCGGAAGGGTGGAGGGGAGCGTGGCGCAGGCAGTATGAACGGGAGGGGAAGTGGGGCTATATAAATAATCAAATAAATAAATGAATGAATGAATAAGTAAATATAAATACACATATCAGATAGGTCATTATAGGTACAGTTATAGATATAGATATACATATAGGCGTGGATAGGGATACATTACGCTTCGCAATAGACCTAAAACATACATAACATAACACATAATAATGAAACAAAACAAAAATAAAAACGCCGTCATATACGAAAAGGATCGCTTGCATAAAACCACCGTGATTCGCCGATTCCCTCAACGCTGCTGACAAAGCTTTCGATGGCACACAACACCCGGGCAGAAAAAAGTGCGCATGACAAAATGCCACATCATAAAAAAAAAAATATACTTATGCTGGTTTTAAGGCCAATGCAAAAACACTCATCGCGAACTGGATGAACGCCTTTCATTACACACGCGGATAACACACACAATTATACACATTTCAACGCCCCTTTGCCGGCGAAGTAAACAAATACCAAGCAATACAGGTGGGCGGTAAAATATGCACACAGATAGGCATAGCTCGACTTTATAGTTTTTTTTTGTTATCGTCATCAACTTTTTTGCTAATGAGGAGACGGAGGAGGATGAAGAAGACGGAGACGAGGAGCGGAATTATTATAATAAATTATTAACAATAAAAAATAATAATAACAACAACAATAACAATAATACTAACAATAAGATAAAGATGATGACGAAAGAGGAGGAAAAGGATGAAGAGGAGAAGGCAGAAGGCAGAGGAGTGCCCCCCCCCCCTCCCCATGAGGCCCAGCGTTCAGAATCTGTCGCTCAAACTACAGGAATGCAATTACCCTGTGCGAGAGATGAGGAATGTGGGGGGTGGAGGAGAGATGAGCGAAGGAGGGGAGGAGGGGAAGGGACAAGAGGATGGGGAATAGGACGGGGAGGGACGAGAGAATGGGGAACGAGAAGGGGAGGGGAGGGGGGAGGGGGGGACGGTGAGGAGGAGAATGAGGAGGAGGAGGAGGAGGAGGAGAATGAGGTGGAGGTGGAGAATGAGGAGGAGGAGAATGAAAAGAATGAGGAGGAGGAGGAGGAGGAGGAGGAGGAGGAGGAGGAGGAGGAGGAGGAGGAGGAGGAGGAAGAGGAAGAGAAGAAGCAGGTGGCGGAGAAGCCCAAACACCAGCACCTGCCATTCACATCCCTTCCCCTCCCTTTCCCATCTCCTTCCTTCCATCTTCTCCTCCCTTTCCCATCTCCTTCCCTCCCCCTCCCCCTCCATCTCCCTCTACTCCTCCCCCCCCCCCACCTCCTCCGTGGCCTCTCCAACTTTTTCCCTCTCCTCTCTTCCCTTCTCCCTTCTCCCTTCTCCCTTCTCCCTTCCCCCTTCCCTTCCCTCCCTCTCTCCTATGCCTAAAAAAAAATAAAAAAAAAAGGCTCGGGAACACGCCACAGCGAGTCGATGACGAGTCAATGAGTCGATGAATCAGGTCGATAAAGGCGTCGAATCGGATGGGAAAATGATGAGGATGAGTCGAGGACAGCGAGAAGTAGCCATGCGAGCGAACACGGGAGGCGGCGACAGTTAGGAGGGGAGGGGGGGGGACGGGAAGGAAGAGGAAGGGGGGGGGGTGAGGGAGAAGATAGAGGAGGAGGAGGAGGAGGAGGAGGAGGAGATAGAGGAGGAGGACGGGAAGGAAGAGGAAGGAGGAGGTAAGGGAGGAGATAGAGGAGGAGGAGGAGGAGATAGAGGAGGAGGACAGGAAGGAAGAGGAAGGGGGAGGTAAGGGAGGAGATAGAGGAGGATTAGGAGGAGGAGGAGGTAGCGGGGTAGGTGGGAAATGGGAAGGAATCGGAAGAAAGGATGAGAGAAGAGAGGCAAAGGAAAGCGATTAATAATAATACGAGTATTAATAATAATAATAATAATAATAGTAACAACAACAACGACGACGACATAATACAACACATAAAAAAGCCAACTAGAAAAATGATTGGGGAAACGAAAAGAGAAGAGGAGCATAGACCCACAGAAATAGAAGAAGAGAAGAGAAGTGGAGAAATAAAGAAAGGAAGACGAGAGAAGAGGAGAGAAGAGGAGAGGAGAGGAGAGGAGAGGCGAGGAGAGGCGAGGAGAGGCGAGGAGAGGAGAGGAGAGGAGAGGAGAGGAGAGGAGAGGAGAGGCGAGGCGAGGAGAGGAGAGGAGAGAGGAGAGAAGGGAGGGGAGGGAAGGGAGGGGAGGGAGGGGAGGCAAGCGGAAATAAGGTCGGGGGCGAGGTGGGGAAATCAGCGCCCGAGATAGCAGCGGCAGGAAACGGCGGCCAGCGGGGGAAGAATGGCAGGGCGCGAGTGAGAGGGCGCCCAGGATATCGGGGGGGGGGGGGGGGGGGGAGACGGGGGGGAGAGGGGGAGAGGGAGGGAGGGCACCAAGGATATCGGGGGGGAAGAGAGAGGGAGGGAGGGAGAGGAAGGGGGAGAGAAGGGAGGGAGAGTTGGAGAGAGAAAAATGGACGGGGAGAAGAGAGAGAGAGAGAGAGAGAGAGAGAGAGAGAGAGAGAGAGAGAGAGAGAGAGAGAGAGAGAGAGAGAGAGAGAGAGAGAGAGAGAGAGAGAGAGAGAGAGAGGGAAAGACAAAGAGACTAAAACAAGAGACTCGGAAAGAAAAGGACGAAGGGAAAGTGAGAAGAGAGAGTAGGAATAAGAAGACGAGGGAAGAAAGAGAGAGAGAAAAAGAGGTAGAAAAACGTCGTAATGAAGAGGGGAGGGGAAGCGAACGAAAGGCAAGCGCCGAAGGCCCTGCCGCCCCAGTGAAAACGCCGCACCGCCTGAATACTAATTTAGTAATAATGTTAACAATACGAATAACTGAACGAATAGTAACGACAACAGCAACAATATTACTGACAGTAAATCAACAATCGCAACAACAATAATGATGATGATGATAATAACAAAATTATAATAATAACGACGGCGATGAAGATGATAATAACAAAAATAATAATAATAGCGGCGGCGATGATGATAATCACAACAAAATAGAACGACAACAATGACAACAACAATGTCTTGCTGGATTCTCCGGCCGCCCGATCCTGCCGGATGCTCTCCTCCTCCGCCCGAGGGGAAAACACCGGCGGGAGAAGCGAAGGCTGGGAGAAGAGAGGGAAGGGAAGAAGCGAAGGAGGCGGGGAAAAAGGGGGGAAGGGGAGAAGAAGGGAGGAAGGATGGGAGAAATAGCGAGGCGGAGGAGGAGAAGGCAAGCAGGAAGAAAAAGATACATCGAGCGCTTACACATACACGCAGCCACGTGCATATGTACATTTTGTTGTTTGCTCTTTATGCTTTGGATCTTGCATCGGTAGGATATCCCTTGGCACATCCTTCGCACGGACATCTAAATCATCATAATGGACACTCTTGCGACGTATTTTTACAGGGAGTGCGAGTGACCCAGGGCACCAGGTACACAGGAGAGGCAACAGGAGCGCTGGAGCTCCGACGGGCGAGGTGAAGCCTCCCCTCCTGATGAATGCCACTCGGGCGGGAGCCGAAGCCCGCTGCCCCTGGGACGACGGCGAGGCTGGAGCGGAGACCGAGCCACTCCCAGGGCTGGCGAGCGGAGGACGGCCGCCCTGCACCTTATCAAGAAATACAGACCTTGAGACTGATCGCACAGACTGCAGCGACGCTCCCCCTCGGGCTCTTGGGATTTTTAAAGTGGGATTCAAGCCCTCCCGAGACCGACGCCAGGGCTGGGCTGAGGAGGGCTTCTACCCGACGAAACTTAAAGGGGAATCAAGAACATGACCCCTCGCGCCGAGGGACGTTCAAGACGACAACCCCGGCCGACGACCAAGTCGAGGAAAGGGCTACGCCAGAAAGCTCGTTAAACGGAACAAACGCGTAACCATGTCCCTGCTACAACCCCTACATCGAGAGTGAAAGGGAGTTAACGGGGATGCTCCCACGGCGCTTAAAAGAGCTCCTCAAACCGCAGGAGATCAAGAGACTCCAACTCCCCGGGAGCGGAGACAGCACGCCACAGCGCCTCTCCTGCCGAGCCGAGGAGACCTGCCCTCAAGACCTCCCATCAAAGAGCCCTTCTTCGGGACTGCACTCCTAGCCCCGAGGAGGATTGGGAACTCCCAACTCCCAGGGATCGAGGAGTGACTGCTTGCTACTCTCCCTTCCGCTGCCGCCCGGCCCCCGCGCGCCACACACTCCACAATACCTCTTTAAGGTATCTCGACACCCGGGCAATACTCGCCCTAAACCGGCGCGCGGGGTGTGGCCAAAAGGGGAGGGGGAGAGCGAGGGCGGAAAAGAAGAGGTGGAAGGGGATGAAGGAAGGAGATGGAAGGGTGGCGCTAGGGAATGAGGGGGGAGGGGAGGGGTCACGGAAGACCCGTGGAGGAGAACGACGAAAAAAAACAAAATGAAAAGAAAGAAAGCGGACAAGAGGAACAGAAGGAGATGGAAGAGGCAGAAAAACGGAAAAGGGAAAGGCAAAACTGGAATGACGACGCCGAAACACGCAAGGCTATGAGCACCGCCGAGGAAGTTAGTGAAATAAGACTCGAGATGCAGATGCTCGCTCGGGATAACAGACGAACGCGAAAAGAAAATGGATAAGGGCATCCTGTCATAATTAAGAAGATAAAAGGTGAAAGAGAAGAGGGTACGGAACTCGGGGTACAAAAGCTCTGAGAATAGGAGAGGGGGAGGGGGAGAGACAAATAGAGATAATCAGATCGACAGAGAAGGAAAGATGGCAAAAGGGGCGGGGCAGGTGGAAGAGAGAGAGAGAGAGAGAGAGAGAGAGAGAGAGAGAGAGAGAGAGAGAGAGAGAGAGAGAGAGAGAGAGAGAGAGAGAGAGAGAGAGAGAGAGGGGGGGGGGGGGGGGGAGGGGAAGGAGGGTGAGAGAGAAAAAATTGTGAGAACGAGATATAGAATGAGAAAGGGCAATAGAGTGAGGCAGAGAGAGAGAAAACACACACACACACACACACACACACACACACACACACACACACACACACACACACACACACACAAAAGCGAGACGTGTGTTCCTCGCACCGTCTCGGAGCGACGTATTATAAATAGTCAAGTGCCCAGACGGTGACGTAACACCCGTCCGTCCGTTATTTCCCCTCCCGTGCTTTACACCCTATTGCCCTTCAGCCCGCCCCCGCCCCCCCCTTACAACCTGGGCACTCAGGTCATAGAGGTAAGGTAGGTCAGGTCACAGTCTTCACGAGACCATACCCGGTCACAACGCACTTTGACTTGGGTAACTACTAGCAGCAATAATATTACACCAAAGTGTATTGATAATGATACTTACAAATAAAAGAATGATATAAATAATAACTATAAAAATAATATAAATAACAATAACAATGATAATGAAGATGGTTATGACGATAATTATTAACAAGAACAAAAACAACAACAACAACAATAATAATAATAATAATAATAATAATAATAATAATAATAATAATGACGACGATGGTAATAATAATGATAATAATCACATCGAACCCAATAGGAATAACTATTATCATTATTACCATTACCAACATCATCATGAATCATCTCTCGACAGCCTGGTATCGCAGCGCCATCACTGCAGCCTGCAACCAGCGTCCCTTCCGGCATGGTGTCTACGGCGAGCGTTTCGGTAGCACAGTGAGCTAATCGTTCCCTCGTACCTACGCCGACGGCCATTGATCATTACAGCGGCGGTGATGGTGCGGTGTTAGTAGTAATGCAAAGAGTGAATGAATGAATGAATGAAAGTGTAGACGTCAAGAAGACAAAAGCTTTCGAAAGCCGGAGACGGCAAGAGAGACAGGAGACAGTCCGACGGCCGGAGAGCAGCGGTATAAATACCAGCCAAGCCAGCACCCAACAGCCGAGGGCCGCACAACAGCATCCTCGCCGCCACCCAAGCCAGGCATCCCGGGTGCCACCAGTCGTCAACGCAGAGGAGGCACTAGCGGCAGCGGCGGCGGCGACGCGAAACTCTCTACCCTCACCCTCCTACCCCCCCTCCTCCTCCTCGTCTCCCTCTCCCTCTTCCCTTCCCTTCCTCTTTCAACCCTATCTCTGCCCCTAGCCCACGAGCCCCTCCCGGCCCCTCGGCCCCTCGGCCCCTACCCACGCCCCCAATCCAACAATCCGAGAGCAGCGGCGGGGGAGGGAGGGAGGGAACAGGGGAGGGCGGAGGGAGGGAGGGCGGAGGGAAGGAAGGTCAGGGTCAGAGTTCGCAGCTCGGTCACAGGGCCACCTCCTCTCCGTACGGCCGCCCTTCCGTCAGGCTTGTCACACACTCCTCAAAATTTCTGGATCTTTCTCTCCTCTCTTTCTTTTTCTTCTTCTATTTCTTGTTGAGCACCCCTCTCCCACCCCTTTCCCCTTCCACTCACTCCCGAAAAAAAACAACTACGGTCATCACCGTTTTCGTTATCATTATCCCCTTTCTTACTCCTTTTCCTTTCGTCCTCTTTCGGGGAACGAATCTCCCTCCTATCTCCTTTCCCTTTCCCCTTTTCTCTTTCTCTCCCCCTTCCCCCTTTCCTCGTATCCTCCCTCCCTCCCTCCCTACGGGTGCTACCCTACCCCCAGCTATCGATCCCAAGGGCCGACTGTCCCCTTTGCCTTGCCTCCTCTCCTCTCCGTCCCCTCTCCTCCCCTCCCCTCCCCCTTTCCTCCACCCGCCACTTCTTGCTCAGACTTCCATCGCTTGGCACCCGAAATGGCGCTCTGTGGCTCGCTCTGGCTCTGGCGCTCTGGCTCCCCACTCCTCTTCCTCTTCCTCTCCCTCTCTCTATCTCGAGGAAAATTATATATGAATTATATACGACTATCGAACAATAATCTATACATTAACTCATATTCATTAATTTGTTCAATTCTTTACATAATCACCTTCGTTAACAGTAACGACAATAATACTACAGTGACCATCACCAACATTCCTACTTCTAGTAACAACAAAATGCTATAAAATGCAGAAACGAGGGAAAAACGCAGTACACTATACATACACACCCAACCAACCTCATCCTGATTCATTCTCTCCCTCTCCCTCTCCCTCTCCCTCTCCCTCTCCCTCTCCCTCTCCCTCTCTCTCCTTCCTTCCTCTTCTGCAATTTTTCTTGGCTCTCCCCCCCCCCCCAACCTCCCATGGACTCCGCCCCCAACTGTTAATATTTATAGAAATAATGATAATAACATTAACAAAACTAATTCCAATAGTAATAAAAAAAGCAATAATAATATTCATAATAATAACAAGAGTAATATAATAACAATAATAATAACAATAATAATAATAATAATAATAATAATAATAATAATAAAATATCCATAACGACATCAATAATAATAATAATATCAATATTAATAATAATAACAATAAACATCAAATGAAATACATATAATAGAAAATAAAAACATCCTCAACAACAATCATCATTATCATTACCATCATAATAATAACAATGATAATAAAAAAAAATAATGAAATTACTAACAAGACCCATTACAATAACACCCGGTGACAATAACAACAACAACAATAATA
Organism: Penaeus chinensis; assembly: GCF_019202785.1. NCBI lineage: Eukaryota > Metazoa > Arthropoda > Malacostraca > Decapoda > Penaeidae > Penaeus > Penaeus chinensis. Next base: position 40,733,497 of record NC_061825.1, on the reverse strand, counting down.
GTAATAGTACCGCAACAAAGAACTTAATCGATAATAGCGGTGACATCAATCATGGCAATGGTTAAAACAACGATAAAAAAAAAATCAATAGAAATATATATTAGAGACCAAATTGAAAAAAAAACAAGGAACCGCCATATTTTGCAGTATTAACACGAGCCCCATCAATAACAACTACAATCATAACAATCACCAGAGCCACGACAATATGAAAAAGAAAAAAAATACCTCCACCATGACCAGAAGTAACAGACTACCACAAAAATAACACACACACACACACACACACACACACACACACACACACACACACACACACACACACACACACACACACACACACACACACACACACACACGTGTCCACAAACTTGACCCAAGACACCCCACCCACCTACGCATAGAAGCGAGATGGAAGCAAGCAAGCGGGGACGTGAAGCCAGCCAGCAAGCATCATTCCAGCGCCGCATGCGAGTTGCAGCACAATACATATCGGTGTCTTTCCGCGGTAACTAGTTTGAAATGTTCCCGAGTACACTTTAAGTGGCCGAGCCTGGCCTTTCCGCCGCCTCTTATCCTCTTCGCAGCATGATAACGCTATCAAAGACTGTGCCTCTCGCTTCACTGATATACATAAATATTTATCTATACAGCATATATATGTGAAGTGATGCCTAAGACTACATCGGATCTCAATAAACTACATCGACCCCAGATAAAGCGTTGCCTGCCGTAATGAAGATGACGAACGCGCCCTATTACAAACAGGTGCACTCATCGTAATAACAATAATAACACTCATAATGATAATAACATAAACTAATGAACAAGAATGCCTGCAAGGACAATCGAACAAACAAAAACAAAATCAAGAATAGAGAAATTTCTAATAATGCGTAAAACAGTTACAACAGTAATAATGATCACAAAAAATAACAGCAAAACCAAAGATAATAATGATGATACATAATAATGATACTTATCTAACAATAATAACAACACCGATACTGAAAACAAACAAACAAGGTAATGACTATAATAGAGAAAGCAAAACAAATATTCCCAATAATAATAAAACAATTACATCATGTCCTAATAACAATAATAATAACAGTAACAATATACACCTCATTACCGCCCTGACAGGTCAGCAAAAAAAGAAAAAAAAAAAAATTAGAAGATGAAAAGCGGGGGGAAAAAACAAAATAATTAGAGCAGGCACATTATTCACCCTTAATGAAATCTATCCCTAATGCCAAAAGCCAATCGATCACCACACTGTCACCCTCGCCGTTGTGACACCGTAAACTCCTCACGACCCGGGCCTCTTCCATCCCAAAACAATCTTGCGATATCTCGTAACTATGCACAGAAACGGGCGCTAATGGGAGTACATTTTATCTCTTAATTAAAATAATGCATAAATATATATGTAGACAGATATGCAATTCGCCAACGGGGTGTCCTTGGTCATCCCTGCTCTCCTAAACAGTAAACAGCAAACTCTAAATAAGAAAATAAAAAAAACTTCCATCATCCTTTCCCTCCCAAGACCGCCATCATGGAACCCACGCCCGGCGCATCACGCTGAGATTCAAACACGAAATAAAACAACAACACTCATTCGTAAATCACACAATGGCGAGCATAAGTCAATCTGATCGTACAATCGAACATATATCAACGCGCAACCTTTCTTCAACATCAAACCGTCACAATCCTCACTTGCAACGCCATCCGCGCACAGTCACCATCAACAAACTCATCCTTCGCGTAAAAAAAAGCGAGAAAAGAAAAAAAAGAGGAAAAACAATAGCCAGTCGCCTCCAAAAGTAAATCTTTATTGCCCAATCATCCTGCCCCCGCACCCCCCCCCCCCCCCACACACACAGAAAAGAAAAACACATCGACCAATCACCATTCGCGTTTCATGAAGTTAAGCGTGACGTCATGTACTGCATCTTGTTCGGGTTCACAGATGAAGACCAGCGACGAATGAGAACGAGGGGGGGGAGGGGAGGAGGGGGGAGGGGGAAGAGCGGAAAAAGGAAGGACGAAAGTTGGTGGACAGACCGGATGTGAAGGAATGCGAGGAACAGCACACGGAGGGAAGAGAGGAAATATCTCGTAGTAAAGACCGAACGATGATCAATGTTTTAAAAGGTGATAGGATCCCCAGAAAATACATGAGAACGATGGAAACACATACAAAACACGAATAAAGGAGTAGAATTAAAAGAGGAGAAAAACAAGAACCACGCTAACCCTAAGACGGAAAAGGTAGAGCAAGAAAAGAAACCATCTTAGAAACCCTAATTGATACCAGCCATGTCACCGAGCGGAACCACATGCAGAACCAGCAGCGACCCACAAAAAGTCGGTCCCCAGCTGAGTCCCGCGAGGGCCGCCCACTGGCCCGCCCCGCGTGGACGGGACACGTTGACGCCGGTTCTGACGCCGCCGGCCTGCGCTCGCGCCCACGAGGCTCTGCGTAATGCGGCTCGTTCGTTGCCCGGCACCAGCCGCAACTACGACGGAGGCGGCGACGCGGCAACGGATGCGTATCGGGGTTAGCGGCAGCGGCGGCGGGCGCAGCGGAGACATGAAAACGAGCGGCGATTCGAGGAGAGTACATCATGTGCGCGGTTCAGTGTTCACTGTTGAGTACTGTGCTTCGGTCTACGGTTTCACTCGCGAGAACCGTCACTAGTTCCCCAAATGGCTGCGACCAACGCTTTCCGTTTGCGAGGTTAACTTAAATTAGTAATTACAGTCCATAGTCGTTTTCATATCTATTAAAGCTACCGCATTTTGTTCTCGGAGATAACCACTTTGCCAACGGAGTGCATAAATGAACCTCATCAGCTAACTTCCCCGGGTGATGGCCGATCTATTAATAGGAGAATCAATCTTAAACTGAAAATATTCAATCCATAAACATAGTCGCTAGACATCCTGCATACAACGAATAAATCTGCAGGATCTAAAACCTACCAGAAAGAGAAAAGGAAAATAACAGCCACGTGATGCAACACATACAAAGCGACGTAACAATGGGTTCTCGCTGATCTTTCTCTACAAAAGCGTCTTCACATTCGCTTGTCGCCATCTCCTAGCCCAGAATTTCACTGATAAGGGAGAAACCCGAAAGAAGACGCAGCCGCGGGTCTTCCTCTGAACAAAAAGATCTTCCAAGATGTGTTCAAGAATTTGCGTTTGTAGTTCTCGCGATCGCTTGATAACCTCTGCCCTTAGGCGCTCTTCCGCTTAAAAAAAAAGTCAACAGAACACCATTATCACATTAGAGCTACTGTGACATAGAGGTTGATATCATGTGAGCGAGTGTCATGGAGAAAATGAACGCGGCACAATCGCACTATTTCCATATCGGATTTATTTTAGAACAGAGGAACGTCAAGAGGCTTGTTACGGTGACAAAAGGAGCTAAACGGAATCGGTCGCCGATGAGCTAGCGGACGCGGGGGCACCAAGTGACGTCATGCTTAGAACGGCTCTGTAACCGAGTCGCCGCGCCGCGAGACGCTGTTCCGCCGTTCCTCCCTGTCCACCTCGTTCCTCGTTTCGAAGAATTCTAGTCGCCGTTCCTATTCCGTTCCCTAGATTCTTGCCCCGATGTCCGAAACCGCAAAAGACGCAAGGCGGTATATATTTCCACAACCAAATAGATGGAAATAAAGAGCACAATATCAAAATATTCCATCACATATTAAATTAATATTATTAAATTCGCTGGCAATTATATAAACAAACAAACAAACGAACACAAACACATTGTGTGTGTGCGGTGTGTGTGATCACACAGTTATGAGACAGGCGAAATGCAACCCTGGAGATAGGCCTACCCGCAGAAGTGTCAAAAGGGAAAAAAGGGCGTCTTGGGTAAGTGACTGCCTCCTTCCCCCCTCCGCCCGCTCCTCTCCCTCTTTCTCCCCTCCTCCTGTCACTTCACACATACCCGCCAACTACATCAACCCACGCCCACAAAATACGGCCGCTCGCCATTTGGAATTTTGTAGACTAAGGCAGTCACGAAACTGCTGTAGCCGTTCCTTTTCTCCTCTCTCTCTCTCTCTCTCTCTCTCTCTATATATATATATATATATATATATATATATATATATATATATACACACACACACACACACAAATATATACATATAGATACATATTCACACATACATATACATGTGTGTGCGAGTGTGTGAGTGAGTGTGAGTGAATGTGTGTGAGTGTGTGTGTATGTGCGAGTGTGTGTGGAAAGTGTTTGTGAGTGTTGCGAGTGAATGTGTGTGTGAGTGTGAGTGAATGTGTGTGTGAGTGTGAGTGAGTGTGTGGGTGGGTGAGTAGGTTCAGCCAGCGCGGAGAGGAGGAGAGGGAGCTATGGGCATACGGACAGCCACAGTCTCAGAGGGAGGGGCATCAGAGGGAGGGAGAGAAGAGGGCAATGGGGGGGGGGGGGGGTAGAGAGGGGTATGAAAGAGGAGGAAGAGGGTAGGGAGGGTACGAAAGGGGAGGAGGGGGGGTGAGGGATCCGTCTCCGCCAAGATGAAGTACTCAAGATGGAGCGGCGGTTGGCAGTATTGAGAGGACAACGGGAGACAGGGGAAAGGGGGAGGAGGAGGAGGAGGGAAAGGGGGAGGAGAGGAGGAGGAGGAGGGAGGATGGAGGAAGAGGAGAAGGAGGAAGGAGGGAGGAGGAGGAGAAGGAGGGGGAGGAGGAGGATGGAGGAGGGAGGTTGAGGAGGATGAGGAAGAGGGGGGAG
>NC_061825.1:40726156-40728614 GCF_019202785.1 Penaeus chinensis | reverse complement strand
CAATAGCAACGTGGAAATGGGGTGGGGGGGTCGTGATGACTCGATTCCTAAGTCTACCCCCCCCCCTTCGTTCCCGGCTGCTCGCTCCCGCCTTCGTTGGAGATAGGAGGAGGAGGAGGAGGAGGAGGAGTAGGAGGGGGAGGAGGAGGAGGAGGAGGAGGAAGAGAGGAGGAGGAAGAGAGGAGGAGGAGGAGGAGGGAGGAGGAGGAGGAGGAGGAGGAGGAAAAGAGGAGGAGGAAGCGAGGAGGAAGAGAGGACGAAGAGAGGAGGAGGAGGAAGAGAGGACGAAGAGAGGAGGAGGAGGAAGAGAGGAGAAGGAGGAGGAGGAAGAGAGGAGAAGGAGGAGGAGAAGGAGGAGGAAGAGAGGAGAAGGAGGAGGAGGAGGAGGAGGAGGAGGAGGAGGAGGAGGAGGGAGGGCCGGGAAAGGAGATATGGAAAAGGAGAATAGGAGGAGGGCTAATGGAAGAGCAAGGAGAGAGAGAGAGGGGAAAGGAGGAGCGAGAAAAAACAGAACAGAAGGAAGGGAGGGGAAAAGAGAGGGACAGAAGCGGACGGCGAAACAGAGCTAGTTTCCACATAAATAAAAAGCTTGCTTTAGTAAATCTCCAAAAACTGATAAAAGAGAAAACTGCAATTCCTGAAATGAACAAAAACAATAAAAAAGAAACAAACAATAATCAATAATAATGATGATGATAATAATAATAATAATAATAATAATAATAATAATAATAATAATGATGATAATAATAACAATAATAACAATAATAATAATAATAATAACAATAATAATAATAATAATATTATCAACAAAACAATGCAACAACATAATACTAACAAACAACTTTAAACAATTATAACCATTATAAACGCAAGAAAATCAAACAACGAGGCGACACACGCGAACTGAAACGGACCAGCGAGACGAAAGGCAAACAAGAGCAAAATAAACAGAATAACGAAACACGCCATGAACAAGTGGAAACCAAATCAAGCAACGAAAAAAAAAAAAAATGAGACAGTAGTAGATAAATGAAACAACGAAAACTAACAGCATGAAACAGTGATAGATAAATGAAACAGCGAAAAACAACATGAAACAGTGGTAGGCAAATGAAACAACGAAATCTAACAACATGAAACAGTGGTAAATAAATGAAACAACGAAAACTAACAACATGAAACAGTGATAGATCAATGAAACAGCGAAAAACAACAGCATGAAACAGTGTAAAAGTAAATGAAACAAAAGTAAACACGACCGTGACAGAACCAGCAGGTCTTGCCGAGAGGGGGAAAAAAAGGCACACAACAGGAAACTGATAAGAGGCGCTAATCTTATCAGTCCGATAAGCGGCTGGAGACAGAAAAAAAACGCCGAAAATCTTGCACCGGAATGAAAAGGAAACAGCGGAAAAACGAGACAAAAAATACACTAAAAAAAAATAATTAAAAAACGAGAAAACCGAACCGAAGCAAGGAAGGGAAAACGACGTAACGAAGCAGTAGCAGTAAAACGTGTGAGAAGCAGCTGGGTAATCTAGAGAATAACGGAAAAGGAAATTATGGAAGGCGGCAATGAAAATAACGGTGTAGTAATAACAGCGGACCGAAGGAAATAGAAAACGAAGCAGTCGGGAACATGCGAGCTGCGTAATAATTTTTAATAACTGGCAACAGTGGTAATATAATGTAGTGGTAATGGTAATGGTAGTGGTTGTGGTAGTAGTACTTTTGTAGTTGTAGTAGTAGTGGCAGCAATAATAATAATAATAATAATAATAATAATAATAATAATAATAATATTAATAATAATAATAAAATAATAATAATAATAGTAATAATACTTTTTTATGATGATGATAAAGAAAACGGATAGAAGAACGACAGAAAAACAACAGAAAGAAACGAGATAAACAGAAACGGTGGAATAAGACCCAGCAACAAAACGAAACGGGAAAAGATAGAAGAACGGAAACAAAAAAGACGAAACGAAACAAAGGAAAACACCGAAAAGAAGACAGCTGGAAAAAAGGAGAGGAAATGAACCGGAAGAACGAACGAACACAAGCAGCACGAAATTAGAGCGAACACAATGAAACACCGATAGCAGTGTGTCGTGGAAGAGAGCACAGGTCGAAACACAATCAACCTCGACTGAAACGAGATTGAAACTTGAAACCAAAGGAGTGAAACAGACAAGCAAAGTAAGGTAATGAAATCAACGGAACAACATACACTAATTAAAAAATAAAAAGGATATAAGAGGACGCAAAGAATCGGAGAAGGTCGACCAAAGCAAAAACAAAAACAAATAAACGAAGTCGCAAGTTTTGGTGTAACGGAACTGAACAATAACAAATAAACTCGAAGGAAACGTAGAACCAGAAGGGAACGACGCAAAAGTACTATCGTAAAAAGCAGAACATAGGCATGGAGCGTAACGAAAACAACGGCA
>NC_061825.1:40716156-40721156 GCF_019202785.1 Penaeus chinensis | reverse complement strand
GAGAGGGTGGAGGGGAGAGAGAGGGTGGTGGGGGAGGAATATGTCCTGGTCATCACATCACCCGTGTCCTTCTCTCCCACCCACCCTACTCACCCAAGCCCCTCCTACCCACACACATGCCCCTGCCTCCGCGCCTAACCCCTAACCTCTAACCCTGCTCCCTTTCTATCACCCGCCTGTGCTCGCGTGCTCGCTCTCTCCCTCTCCCTCTCCCTCTCCCTCTCCCTCTCCCTCTCCCTCTCCCTCTCCCTCTCTCTCTCTCTCTCTCTCTCTCTCTCTCTCTCTCTCTCTCTCTCTGTCTCTCTGTCTCTCTGTCTCTCCCCACCTGCGTCGCCCTCACTCCCCTTCCTCTCCTCCTTCCCCTCCCCTCCCCCCGCCCCGACCCGCCGTGAGCCGCCTGGTCTTTTTGCCGCCTGCACTTCTCTCGCCCTGTCCCTCCCCCCCCTCCTCTCCCTTGTCCTTTTTTCCTGCCCCCCCTCTCTTCTCTAGTCCCTTTTCCCGTTTTCCATCTCCCCTTTCCCGTTCCTCTTTCCCTCATCCCGTGTCACTTTCCTCCTTCCTGCTTTCCCCCTTTCCCTTGTCCTTTTCCTGATCTCCCCTCCGCTCTCCGTTTTCCGGTTTCCCCCCCTACCTCGTCCATTTTTTTTCCTGCTGTTGTCCCTTCCCCTTGTCCTCCCCCTTTCCCCTCCCTCACTTCTATACCTACCTTTGCTTTCTCTCTTCCCATATTCTATCACTCTCACCACCACCATCATCATCATCATTATCAATTACACAACCAACAATATGATCCCCACCATCCCGCCATCCCCACCATCCCGCCGTCCCCACCATCCCGCCATCACCACCATCCCGCCATCCCCACCATCCCGCCATACCCACCATCCCGCCATCCCCACCATCCCGCCATCCCCACCATCCCACCATCCCGCCATCCCCACCATCCCGCCATCCCCACCATCCCGCCATCCCCACCATCCCGAAACATCCCCAACATTCCCACACCCTCGCCCAGCGCCTTCCAGACGCGAGTGAAGACGATGAGGGCGGCCTTCCTTTGGCGCAGTCCCTTAGGCCTAACTGCTAATCACAGATAGGGAAGGCCACATGGATATACCCTCCCTCACATGCCTGCTCAATGACTTCACTTTCTTGACTGACTGACAGACAGACAGACAGACAGTCAGACAGACAGACAGACAGACAGACAGACTGACTGTACTCTCATGCTCACTGACTGACTGCCTGACTTGATTTTGACTGGCTGCGCTGATACAATGACTGAATGACTACCACCATATTTACTGACTGACTGGCTGCACTACTAACTGGCTGACTGTATTGACTCAATGGCTGCCTAATTGCACGTTCTCACTAACTGACTGACACCACCACTTTCTGGCTGACTGATTGACTGCACTGTCTCACTGACTGCTCGAATGAGCGACGCGAGAGACAGCCTCCCCGACAGACATACAAAAGCAGAGGGACTTGTCTAGCTGACTGTGGCTGACTAACCAGCGCGCTGCCTGCCGTGCTCACGTGGCATTACGTTATTACCATAATAATCAGCATTCGTCATGTGCGAAAAGCAAAGGGGGGAGAAGAGGAAGAAGAAAGGCAATACGCAAGAAGAAAGAGAAAGAGAAAGAGGTAGAAGAAAGAGAAAGAGAAAGAGAAAGAGGAAGAAGAAAGGCAATGCGCAAGAAGAAGGAGAAAGAGAAAGAAGAAAGGCAATATGCAAGAAGGAAGAGAAAGAGAAAGAGAAAGAGAAGGAAGGAAAGACCCAAGCCGAGGAGAGAAAGGGAGGGGGGGAAGAGGAGGGACGTAGGTCGCCCGACCGAGTTCTGACCACTACACACTACACACAACTGCCCTATCGACAACCTCCCCCCCTCCCCCCCCCCCCCCGCCCGCCCGTCCTGTCCACACCCGTCGCGTCGCCCCCCCCCTCCCTTCCCCCTCCCCTCCCCCCCTCCCCGCCACTACGTAACCTCCTCGCACTCACACCAGGAGGAGGAAACTTTGTGAGGCTTCTTCTATCGCACCAAGGCATTCTCGGCGCCGTTTGCTCCTTCCATTCGTCACAAACACGCGCACCGGACCTTGGGAGCAAACAGCATCAACGGGATTCGACGTCACGAAAATAAACAGAGGATAGAATAATAGCAATATCAGTAAGGGCAATAACCCAAATGATGATAATGGCAATAATAATAATAATCACGATGATGAAAAAATAAATAATATACTGTCCCTACTGTTATTACCACTACTACTACTACTACTACTACCACTAAGAATAATAATAAAAATAATAATAATAATAGTAACAATAATAATAATAACTATAATGACAATAATAATAATAAAAATAAAATAATAACCGTAATAATAATGATTACCATTATTCTCATTATCATCCGAGAACAACACGAAAAATAAACACAGAAACCAAACTAGGTCTTCGGCAAGGACCGCCCGGCCATGCCCGCCCGATATGACGCATATGAGCATATCCGGACTACGCATGCGCCGGCTATCCGAAAAAGGCGGCGCACACATCCTGCCGAAGGAGAGTTCGCTCACATTCCTCTCATAGGTGCAACTGTGCAACGAAGGGCTGTGAGGGCAGGTTGCACGATCCCTTGGCTTGGCGGGGTACGGAGACGGCCAGGAGTTGCATGCACGTGAATTCATTCATTAACGAATACACACATGCATACTACACACTCGATCTCTTTCTTTCTTTCTTTCTTTCTTTCTCTATCTCTCTTTCTCTCTCTCTCTCTCTCTCTCTCTCTCTCTCTCTCTCTCTCTCTCTCTCTCTCTCACTCACTCACTCACTCACTCACTCACTCACACACACACTCACACACACACACACACACACACACACACACACACACACCACGTGTTCGAAACGTGTACACCAGTGCGACTTTGCTCCTTCCATCTCCCATAACCCCCTCTCTCTCTCTCTCTCTCTCTCTCTCTCTCTCTCTCTCTCTCTCTCTCTCTCTCTCTCTCTCTCTCTCTCTCTCTCTCTCTCGCTCTCTCTCGCTCTCCCAAGAAACTTTTCAATTCGCCGCGGTCTAATCCCCGTCGGCCAAACCTAATCAGACCTGTAATGGGGGCCCGGGGTGGAAGAGGGGGTCGGGGCGGGGTGGGGGATGGGGAGGGGGACCCCAACCTTGCCATGAATTAATCAAGAAAAAGAGTGATACAGAATGACTGTACGGGCGAGGGGAGGGGACGAGAGGAAGGGAGTGGGGAGGGAGGGGACGAGAGGAAGAGAGTGGGGAGGGAGGGAGGGAGTAAGAGAGAATTGGTGGGGAGGAGGAAGAGAAAGAGGAAGGTGGGGAGGGAGTGGGGGAAAGGGACGAGAGGTAGTGAGGTTGAAGGAAGAGGAGGGACAGGAAGGACTGGGGGAGGAGAGAGAGGAGTGGAGTGGGGAGAAAAGAGGGGAAGGAAGGGAGAGAGCGAGAAAGAAGAGAGAGAGAGAGAGAGAGAGAGAGAGAGAGAGAGAGAGAGAGATGAAAAGAGGAGAGCAATGGGGATGCAGGCGAGAAGCAGCTGGGGAGAAAAACGCGAAAGAGAATAGAGAGAGAGAAAGACATACACAGAGACATATGAGCAAAAGAGAGGGAGGGAGGGAGGGAGGGAGGGAGGGAGGGAGAGGGAGAGGGAGGGGTAGGGAGAGGGGGAGAGGGAGAGGGAGAGAGAGAGAGAGAGAGAGAGAGAGAGGAGAGAGAGAGAGAGAGAGAGAGAGGAAAGAGAGAAGAGAGAGAGAGAGAGAGAGAGAGAGAGAGAGAGAGAGAGAGAGAGAGAGAGAGAGAGAGAGAGAGAGAGAGAGAGGAGGGAGGAGAGAAGAGTGAAGAGAGAGAAAGAGAGAGAGAGAGGAGGAGAGAGAGAGAGAGTAGAGAGAGAGCGAGAAGAGAGAGGAGAGGAAAGAGAGGAGAGGAGAGAGGAGGAGAGAGAGAGAGAGAAGAGGAGAAGAGAGAGAGAGAGAGAGAGAGAGAGAAGAGAGAGATGAGGGAGAGAGAGGAGAGAGAGAGGGGAGAGGAGAGGAGAGACGAGAGAGAGTGAGGGAGAGGAAAAGAGAAAGAAGAGAGAGAGGGAGGAGAGAGAGGAGAAGAGATGAGAGAGAGAGAGAGAGATGAGAAGAAAAAGAGGGAGAGAGAGGAGAGAGGAGGGGGAGAGGGAGGAGAGAGAGGAGAGGAGAGAGGAGGGGGGAGAGGGAGAGAGAGAGAGAAGAGAGGGAGAGAGAGAGGAGAGGAGAATGAGGGAGAGAGAGGAGAGAGAGAGAGAGAGAGAGAGGAGAGAGGGAGAGGGGAGAGAGAGAGGAGAAGGAGAGAGGAGAGGAGAAGAAGGGAGGGGACAGAGAGAGAGGAGAAGAGAGAGAGAGGAGAAAGAGAGTGAGAGAGAGAGAGAGGAGAAGAGAGGAGAGCGGAAAGAGAGAGTGGAGAAAAGAGTAATGAGTGGGAGGAGAGAGTGAGGAGAGAGAGAGAGTAGAGAAGAGAGGGGAGAGGAGTGAGGAGAGAGAGAGAGAGAAAGAGAAGGAGAGAGAGAAAGAGAGAGAGAGAGAAGAGAGAGAGAGAGGAAAGAAAAGAGATTAAGAGAAAAAGAGAAAAGAGGGGGAGGGGAGAGGGGAGAGGAGGGGGAGAAAGAGAAGGAGAAGGAGTGGAGGGGAAGGGAAAGGGGGAGGGGGAGAAAAGGGGGGAGAGAGGGGGAGAGGGTTGAGGGGAAGGGGGGGGGGGGGGGGGGGGGGGGGGGGGGGGGGGGGGGGGGGGGGGGGGGGGGGGGGGGGGGGGGGGGGGGGGGGGGGGGGGGGGGGGGGGGGGGGGGGGGGGGGGGGGGGGGGGGGGGGGGGGGGGGGGGAGGTGGGGGGGGGGGGAGGGGGGTGGGGCAGGGGGGGGGGGGGGGGGGGGGGCGGGGGGGGGGGGGGGGGGGGAGAAAAGGGGAGGGAAGGAGAGAGGAGAGGAGAGAAAGAGAGGGGA